>NC_140914.1:33467105-33570902 GCF_045865225.1 Trachurus japonicus | reverse complement strand
GTGCACTGTTGTTCCTATCTAAGAGGGGACATCGGCGTCGTTACACATTCACCAACAGGGGACCAAGCAGCCAACAGGGGACTTTTTTTAGGTCCCCTGTTGGACATGCTTTAAATCAACTTAAAATCATGTGAAAAACCTTCTGGTTAATTTTTTCAACTTTAGCCAAGAGGGGACCTGAGTGTGTGTGTGTGTAAAATACCATATTCAGCAGTGCCCCGGCAGGCTGGAGCAGGGGTTTTAACGACTCATTCACACACGTCGTTTCTTACACTCCTCCATAGTGTGAACGACTTGCAGCCCCGGCAGCCTTTCAGACTGTAGAGAGGCTATCAAACAGGCTCCTTAGTGAACAAACCAGTACCTTGAAACATAATTTGTTATTCTTCGTAACAAAATATGAAGGTCCCAGTTTCATGGATGTCTTAAGTTTAAACTCAACACTGTATTAGGTATAATAGAAATTTTAAAATATTGAAAAAATTGATCACCCATGACAAAATTTGAGATAAAATGGTCATTTAGATAATTTCTGTTGAATTCTGATTAAACATTAAAAATAATTGACCTTGCTATTGTTGCTTGTCCAGTTTTTTTAAGCACAGGGTTTCAATTATACAATATACATGTGTTCTCAATCTGTATAGGAATTATTAGTTGACTTACATTGCAGAAAAAGGTCCACACTTGGTTTATATGGAATGACAGGGGTCCACTGTTGGTTGATGCATAATGACACACGAACCCACTTAGTTAGCATGGAGTGACATACACACTCCATCATGTATGGATAAGAAAGAAATAAGCAAAAGTGATTTGTTTTTAAGAGAAAACTTTCATCAAAACTTAAAACAAACATTTCTAATAAAGTAGCACCAATAATGTTGTAATAATTTTTTAAATGTAGGGTGTACTACTGCAACACACATTTCTACAGTCTATTCATTTTTTTAATAGAGGGTTTTAGGATTTAGGGTAATCTTAATGTACTTGCATCATAAATCTGTATTCATAAGGATGTATTTTATTTACTGTTTTATATTACAGAAAACTCAATGGCAACCTACGATGATATATTATGTACAAGTAAACCATCAAAGAGTAACTGATATTAAAGTATTGGCACGGCAATTTGTTATCTTTGGGGAAAATACAGAGGGTTTGGGAGATCATCAGTTTGTCAGAGATACAAGGGATAATTCATTGAGAGGATTAATCTCACAAAGTCCCTATGTTAAACTATTGCCAGACACATTTCTACAGTCTATTAATTTTTCACTGTACTGGTGTTTTATACTACTTAACTGCATTGTTGTCACGGGAAAGTACTTAAACTACTCACAGTTTGACATGGCCTGATGGCTCAGAGCCACAAAAAGTTACTTTTTGGCCACGTACATCTCATATAAATGAAGCCCTGTTGGGGCCACCTATGGTCAGACTTTTACTTTTTAAATGCATGTGATTTCAATTAATTTTAATGTATTTGCGTCATAAATCTGTATAGGAATTATTCGTTGATTTTACGTTGTAGAAAAAGGTCCACACTTGGTTTATATGGAATGACAGGGGTCCACTGTTGGTTGGTGCATAATGATACAAGTTCCCACTTAGTTAGCATGGAGTGAAATACACACTCCATCATGTATGAATAAGAAAGAAATAAGCAAAAGTGATCATCCGTAAGAGAAATTTTTCATCAAAAACTTAACACAAACATTTCTAATAAAGTAGCACCAATAATGTTTTCATTATTTTTAAATGTAGGGTGTAGCCTACTACTGCAACACACATATCTACAGTCTATTAATTTTTCCCCTACAAGAGTTTTATACTCCTTGACTGCATTTTTGTTATAGGAAAAATATTTGAATTAAAACTCAGGGTTTTAGGTCATTTTAATGTACTTGCATCATGAATCTGTATTTATAAGGATATATTTTATTTACTGTTTTACATTACAGAAAAAGGTCCACACTTGGTTTATATGGAATGACATGGGTCCACTGTTGGTTGGTACGGAGTGACACACACACTCCAGCATGGGTGGATAAGCAGAAATGAGATAAATTGCTAAGTTTTAAGATACATTTTTAATCTAAATTTAATACAAACATTTGTAACTATTAATACACACAACACACACACACAAACACATGCAAACACACATATTTAAACTAAAGTAGCACTGGTGAAGTTGTCATTGTAGTTTTTTTAAAACATGGAATGTACTGTGAAAACTCAATGGCAACCTATCATGATACTTAAGGGAATATTTCAGTTATTGACATTTATGGATCAACAATAAAACATGTATGGGAAAATAAAAGAGGAGCTGGAGGGTCATCAGTTTGTCTGAGATACAAGGGATAATTCTTCTAGAGGATGGATTAACCTCAAAAGCTCAAAACTTTCATCAAAACTTAATACAAACATTTATAATGAAGTAGCAACGGTAATGTTGTGTTTTTTTATGTGGGGGGTACTGTGAAAACTCAATGGCAACCTACGATGATATTATGTACAAGTAAACCATCAAAGAGGTACTGATATACGACAATTTGATATGGGAAAATACAGAGGGAATGGGGGATCATCAGTTTGTCAGAGATACAAGGGATAATTAATTGAGAGGATCCCTATGTTAAACTATTGCCACACACATTCACACAGTCAAAATGTTTTTTAAACTGTCACGACCTCGAGAAAGCCATCCATGCGTTGCAGTAATCAGTTCTAGATTGGACTATTGCAATGCACTTTATGTTGGCGTCTCCCAGTCTTCACTCAGTCGCCTCCAACTTGTCCCAAACGCTGCTGCCCGTCTTTTAACTAACACTAATAGACGTGAGCACATTACTCCTGTTCTTAACATATAACTTTTTAAAGCACTTAACAGCCTGGCCCCACTGTATTTATCTGAGCTACTTTATTAGAAATGTTTGTGTTAAGTTTTGATGAAAAATTTCTCTTAAGGATGATCACTTTTGCTTATTTCTTTCTTATTCATACATGATGGAGTGTGCATTTCACTCCACTTACTTACATTCAAATCAGACTGACTGAGACATGGGTAAATGCAATATAGAGTCACAGAGCATTTTTATGAGCTACCATTCTCTGCCAGAAATGTTGTCTGGGAACAACAGCTTACTTAACATGGCACAAGAAATTAGGATTCATCAGATTGTCAGAGATACAAGGGATAAGGCATTGTGTGGATGGAATAACCCCAAATAGCTCAATGTTGAACTGCTGCAACACAAATAAAAAAAGTTGACAGTGGTGTGGACCGTGTCTGAGGAATATAGTTCTTGCTGTGTCCTAATTGTCCTTTACAAGCCTTTGTAAGGCTTTGCGTGTGTTTTTATATTTATGCGTTCCTTTGTTTCCCTTGATTTTCTAAATACCTTTTAATGAGTAGTTTAACAGGGGGCTTTTTGGGGTTATTCCGTCCACACACTGACATATTCCCTGTATCCATGACAATCTGATGAATCCTAATTTCTTAGTCCATGTTAATTGTTCTCAGACAGCATTACTACTAGCAGACAATGGTGGCTCACAGGGTTCAAAATTAGTGGTCGCCAGTCGCTAGTGGCGACTAACTTTGATACTTTGGCGAGTAAAGGAAGCCGGCTGACTGGCCACTCTGGCGAGTGAAAAAAAAAAACTACTTCGTTGTTGTTACTGTTCCTCCCGACCCGGCTGTGACGCTTGGGTTGTGAGCCGGTGTCGTGCAGATCTTAAAGCTCACAACATGCCGTATAGCAATGATTTGTGACCGATTACAACGCTCGCGGCGCACGTGTGTATTCCTCTCTCTTCAGTCTGGTGTTTGGCTGCACTTTCAATAAGAAAAGTTCCATATGAGCGCGATCAGCAGAGACAGAGCACAATGGATGTGGCATTGATCAGATATCGCAGCGCACATGTTTGTTTAACGGCAAAAAAAACATCGCTCCAATTTATTTATTTATTTTTTTGCCGTTAAATAAACATGTGCGCTGCCGCTGCGATATCTGATCAATGCCACATCCATTGTGCTCTGTCTCTGCTGATCGCGCTCATATGGAACTTTTCTTATTGAAAGTGCAGCCAAACACCAGACTGAAGAGAGAGGAGCAGCAGAGCTCCTCTGACAGCTCCTCTGTGGACCTGCAGGAGAGCTGCCACGTCTTTTTTTATTGCAGCGCCGTTATTACAGGTGATGCACATCTATGTCCGTGTAGCTACATTTATTGTCTGATCTTCCTTCATGGTGCACAGTGTCAGTCCTCCTGTGAAACTTTTAGCTACTAAATAATATGACTGAAGGCAGTGGAAGTCTGCACATGTCGACACGCCCCCATGAGTTGACGACATAAGGAGCTAATAAATAAATATATATAAATAACTGATAGTATTATTCGGTCAAGTTCTTGTTATAGGTTAATGGTTAAACGGTTAACCATGTGCATCTCTAAAATAAACCTTTTAGGGAAAAAAAGGCAAACTTGACTCCTTTATTCCACACAAAAATATGCTAATAGCTATGATATGTGTTAAAAATGCTTATGAGTGTATTATAACAGTTCAACACAATGAAAAATGTACAAAACAGCTACCGTATACATAATTTTTGGCCAGTAAAAAATCTTTCTGGCCAGTAGATTTTTAAAGCTCACTAGCCAGTTGGCCAGTGAGCAAAAAGTTAAGTTTGAACCCTGGTGGCTCATATAAAGGCCCTGTCACAGAATATTATAACACACCTTCACAAAACTCATCAAAGAACTGACAATTCTTTAGACAAAATGGAATATTGCTGGTACACCCACTCTTTACAGTTGCCACAGAAGTTGAGTCACCAAAGGCCATAGGTGCGTAGGTAGCACATGGCCAACCTAAGACCTGGGAATACCTGTGTCTCAGTCGGTCTGATTTGGATAAAGATATTGGCTGAAAGAAGGTAGAAACTCTGAAGCCCAACCTGAAAAAGCTTAACGACCATCGTCAGCGACGACAAACCATCCCCCACACTGCCCACACTCAAGGACTGACACAGGTCATCTGGCTCTCACTCCGCTCTCACTCCATTCACTCACTTCTCAGATCCCAGTTCAGGGGTCGACAATATAAATGGCCCGGTGGCCCGGACGTACTTTTCAAACCGTCAGGGCCACCAGAACGCTCCAAACACTGGCCCGGTGGGGCCAGTGAAAATAATGCCTTGAAAAAAATATAACAAGTAAATAAATAAATCTAATTTCACATTAAATCCCTGTGGTTTGAAATGATAACTGTCAAATCGTCTCGGTAATTAGTGCTAAGAGATCCCGACCCGATCAACGACAGAGACATCTACTTTCTGTGCGCAGCCAGCGCTGTGCCCTGGCACGTCAGCACCACCTGCAAGCAGCTGCAGCTGCAGCTCCAGCTCACTCACTGCTGCTGATAGAAGGTCGTCATAAGAACCGATAAAAACTTTTTTCTTAACCATGAAACTTCCCTCCTCCTCAGCGCGTCGGGTCGAGTCCTGTCGGGACCGACGCGAACGTTACACACGGGCCAGAGCTCGCGCTGGGGCGCCAGCTGTTCGGTGTGCGCCACAGCGGTGGCACGTCACGTGACATTTAGACCATAATAACAACAACAAAAAAACGTGTGTAAACGCAAAACTGAGCTGAAAATGAAACAATGAGTCAGTTTTGCACCAATCTGTGGAAACAGCCTAAACGTGAATGAATGAGAACACCAGTTATATCACTGAACTACTTGGAGGATAAAAGTAATGACTACATAACTTCATGTTTGTGTTGAGGCATATTTACCATTTTAACTCTGTTTTTACTTCATTGTTAAACCACAGTGGAGGCTAAATATGTGAAACAGTTATTTATTTATTAAATAAAGTAGCCTGATGAATTTAAAAGCACTTTTTTGACCTTCTTTAATGAAATTGAATGAAAAATATCTGATACAGGATATAAATTCTCAGACTCAAATAAATAACAACATACAAAAATTAAACACAAATATACCAACTCATACATAATCACTAAAATACATATAACAAAATAATCCCCCAAAATCTCAAGAAACTACAAGATCGTGGTATTGAATAAGTATCAAGAATGTTGGAAATTGACTAGTAATGGTATCAGAAAGTTCCAGCCTCGATGGCGAGACCGCAGGAATTGGCTGGGATATGTTGTTTTTCGTTAATATGGGGATCGATACCTATTGTCCTGGGCCAGTGGTTAGAATGGTGGGGCCAGTGATCTTCAAAAGCCACTGGCCCAGAGGGCCTGTGGCAAATTCCCTTATTGTCTACCCCTGCAGTTCAACAACTCTACCTTAAAGATAGGATCTGTGAAATACATGAGTGCTGGCGACTTAACTACTTCAATGTAGAGGAATGTTTTGTGCCCACATCATAGACTGAAACCCATTAAAAATGTTCAACTCGACTTAGAAAACTGTGTGTAAATGTAATGAAGTCACATTGCTTACTACAACATGCACATGGTTATACCTAGATAATAAGGAATATACACACTTGTGTTTAGCTGGGTACTGAAACGAAAGAAAATCATTAGGAAACAACCAAAATAGATAAGAAATGAATTACTTAAAAATATACATTAATTAGATAACCATCTTCTGAACACAATTAATTGAATTTGTTTATAATCCACTTCAGATGCTATGAATAAGGTAATATGGGATTGTTTAATGTACAATCCACACATCCTGAAAGCAATCAGACCCATTTCTGCTGAGCACCAGTGTGAACTGAATACAGCTTTTATTGTGTACTTCCCACTTAATGTAAACTCTCTGATCCTGTGCCAATCCTGTACCTTTTGACAACTTTAAATTAGGTTTCAATTTATACACCAATTTCATCTATAGATGTGTATGACAATGTGATACAGTGTGTAATATACAGAAAAAAACACAAATTTAGCTTTAGTTTTCATTTTTGTTGTGGACCAAAAATATTCAGACAGGTATACATGAACTCCAGTAGAGCTAACAGTTTGTTAAGTAAAAATGTGTGTTGCAGTAGTTCAACAGTGGGTATTTTGGAGTTATTCCATCCACTGTAGTTGATTTATCCCCTGTATCTCTGGCAATCTGATTAATCCTAATTTCAGACAACATTTCTACTGGCACACAATGGTAGATCATATAAAGGCTGACAAAATATTATACTGATCACAAGGCATCACACACCTTTACAAAACTCATCAAAGACTTGACAGGGTGGATTATTGCTGGGACACCCACTCTTTACAGTTGTCACAGAAGTCCATAGGTGTGTAGCACATGGCCAACCTAGGACTGGGGAATTCCATTGTCTGCTAGTCTGATTTGGATATAAGATCTTGGCTGAAGGATGTTAGTCTTTTCCAGGTTGCCCTTCAGAGTTGCTAACGACCATCGTCAGCTACAAGAAACCATCCCCCACACTGCCGACAGTCAAGGACTGACACAAGTCGTCTGGCACAGATTTAAAGCCCTCACTCACTTCACTCACTTCTCAGAAGCCAGTTCCACATTTAGAGTGGAGAGTGGAGGTAGAGTTAAGCCTACCACACACATAAAGATAATCGGGCTGATTTTGCCCCGATTTTCCCCCTTCCGACCAAAGACAAAAATCGGCCGATTATCCTAAGGTTTTAAGATTATTTTATGAGATTCTCTTGTAGTGTGTGGTGTGTTAAGAGTCAAAATTCTCACAACAATCGCCTCGGAAAACGTTTGACGCCGATAATCGTAAATATTAAACATGTTCAATATTTACAAATCAAAAGTCATCTTGTGTGTGGAAAGCTGGTGTTGTGCTGAGAAGTGCCTGCTTGCCAAGCTCTGCATGCTGCTCGCGGCAAGCCACTTCTCGACACAACACCGGCAATCCCACAGAGAGCCACGGTGCAGCCCTGGCATTACATGAGGTTCACACAGACATTCACGCATACACGGGAGATTTCCTGATAGCCGATAGCAAAGACAGTAGCGCTCGTAGCCGGCAACAGCCAGCAATAGAGCAGCCATGTTTAAGCGATCATGTGACCGCCGCTCACAGCCGCTTGACTGCTCGGCGTCCGAAGCCACAGACACACAGACACACACAGACGGGATCGTTGTAAAGGCTGAAGTGTCCCGCTTTCATTAAAAAAAAATTACATCGCTCTCATTGTCCATTCCGGAAATAGACCCGAAAGAGTAGCTACAACAATACTGAGTTTTCTGACCGGAGGGTCAAGATTCTGAAAAATCTTAATGTGTGTGGTGAGCTGTGTTTGGAATATCACAGCACACCACACACAATACGATCAAAACTGTTCAATCACAGATTTTTTATCTTCATGTGTGGGGTCTTTCACAGATAAAAAAAATTGGTTGAAATTTAGAGTGTGTACCAGGATTTAGGATCTGTGAAATACATGAGTGTTGATGACTTCACTACTTCAATGTAGAGGAATGCTTTTGTGTCTGTGACATTGGTGGTCCTGTCACTATGCCTCCAATTGATCATGTGCCCTGGCTACTTGGCCAAGGGGATGTCCCTTTGGGTGACTGGCAAGCGCGCATGACTCTTACCCGGGAGGTGTGGGTTCAATCCCCGCCCGGGCCCTCTTCACCTTGCCACATTCTGGCGTTGTCGGCAGGATCCATGTAGCACTAGTGGTGGGTCCATGGATTCCTAATGTGTGGCAGCCTGCGCGGGGCCCGGGCGGGGATTGAACCCACACCTCCCGGGTAAGAGTCATGCGCGCTTGCCAGTCACCCAAAGGGACATCCCCTTGGCCAAGTAGCCAGGGCACATGATCAATTGGAGGCATAGTGACAGGACCACCAATGTCACATGTCCACATCATAGACTGAAGTCTATGGGTGGGAACTGAGAACTGGTTCCTCTTCAGAACTGGTTCCCACGTGATCATTTCCTTGGGATTTTGTGTGTGCATGCTTAATGATTCCGCTAATCAATTTAGCTTTTTTTCCTTTGCAAATGTGCATGTTTCTAACCCAAACAACACATGCTGTGTTCAGGTCAGAACGAAGGCAAACACGGCGTCGAGACAGAAGCGCTCTAAAGTGTCAGGGTAGATGTGATGTGACAAAAAATATTCAGATTTATAAAACACTGCATACACACATTTGCAAGTAAAGTGCCTACAAGGCACATACATACTGTAGATAGTAAGGAATATACACACTTGTGTTTGGCTGGGTACTAAAACATCAAAAAATCATTAGGAAGCAACCCAAATGTGTAACAAATTAATCACTGAATCAGATTGCCAGTCTACTATTTGTTTTCAAAATAAATTTGATTAGAATTAGATTTATTGTGTACCTCCCACTTAACTCATTGAGTGCCATTGACATACATATATGTCAAACGCAGTTTTCTGCGGCTGGTAAATGGGGACGCTGTCGCCCACACTGTGAGTAATTTTGGGGCTTCTGGGATGTGTAGAACGAATGAGACTGTAGATCAGAGCAAGAAGTGAAGAAGAAGGAGAAGACGAGTGTGATCGCTACGGAGATAAAAAAGTTGGAAAAAGTTTCTATTTCTAGAGAAAAACGACGGGCAGAGCCTGGAACAAGTGTAACGTGGAGCTGTGATGAAAGATTTCTCTTACGGATGATCACTTTTGCTTATTTCTTTCTTATTCATACATGATGGAGTGTGTATTTCACTCCATGCTAACTAAGTGGGCACTTGTATCATTATGCACCAACCAACAGTGGACCCCTGTCATTCCATATAAACCAAGTGTGGACCTTTTTTTCTTGCAATGCAAAACAATAAGTAAAATGCATCCCTATTAATATATATTTAGAATGCAAGTACATTAAAATTGATTGAAACCATGTGCTGTTAAAAAGTAGAAGAGTGACAATAGGTGGCCACCACAGAGCTTCATCTATATGGGACATTAGGTGACTACAGAATAACACTTTGTGGCTCTGGGCCATCAGACCATGTTGAATCCTGAGTTTGTTGCAGTGGTAGAAGAATTATCCCTTGTATCTCAGACAAACTGATGACCCCCCAGCGCCTCTTTTATTTTCCCATACATGTTTTATTGTTGAGCCATAAATGTCAATAACTGAAATATTCCCTTAAGTATCATGATAGGTTGCCATTGAGTTTTCACAGTACATTCCATGTTTTAAAAAAACTACAATGACAACTTCACCAGTGCTACTTTAGTTTAAATATGTGTGCTCACGTCTATTAGTGTTAGTTAAAAGACGGGCAGCAGCGTTTGGGACAAGTTGGAGGCGACTGAGTGAAGACTGGGAGACGCCAACATAAAGTGCATTGCAATAGTCCAATCTAGAACTGATTACTGCAACGCATGGATGGCTTTCTCGAGGTCGTGACAGTTTAAAAACATTTTGACTGTGTGAATGTGTGTGGCAATAGTTTAACATAGGGATCCTCTCAATTAATTATCCCTTGTATCTCTGACAAACTGATGATCCCCCATTCCCTCTGTATTTTCCCATATCAAATTGTCGTATATCAGTAGGCTACCTCTTTGATGGTTTACTTGTACATAATATCATCGTAGGTTGCCATTGAGTTTTCACAGTACCCCCCACATAAAAAAACACAACATTACCGTTGCTACTTCATTATAAATGTTTGTATTAAGTTTTGATGAAAGTTTTGAGCTTTTGAGGTTAATCCATCCTCTAGAAGAATTATCCCTTGTATCTCAGACAAACTGATGACCCTCCAGCTCCTCTTTTATTTTCCCATACATGTTTTATTGTTGATCCATAAATGTCAATAACTGAAATATTCCCTTAAGTATCATGATAGGTTGCCATTGAGTTTTCACAGTACATTCCATGTTTTAAAAAAACTACAATGACAACTTCACCAGTGCTACTTTAGTTTAAATATGTGTGTTTGCATGTGTTTGTGTGTGTGTGTGTTGTGTGTATTAATAGTTACAAACGTTTGTATTAAATTTAGATTAAAAATGTATCTTAAAACTTAGCAATTTATCTCATTTCTGCTTATCCACCCATGCTGGAGTGTGTGTGTCACTCCGTACCAACCAACAGTGGACCCATGTCATTCCATATAAACCAAGTGTGGACCTTTTTCTGTAATGTAAAACAGTAAATAAAATACATCCTTATAAATACAGATTCATGATGCAAGTACATTAAAATGACCTAAAACCCTGAGTTTTAATTCAAATATTTTTCCTATAACAAAAATGCAGTCAAGGAGTATAAAACTCTTGTAGGGGAAAAATTAATAGACTGTAGATATGTGTGTTGCAGTAGTAGGCTACACCCTACATTTAAAAATAATGAAAACATTATTGGTGCTACTTTATTAGAAATGTTTGTGTTAAGTTTTGATGAAAAAAAAATATCTTAAGAATGATCACTTTTGCTTATTTCTTTCATATTCATACATGATGGAGTGTGTATGTCACTCCATGCTAACTAAGTGGGAACCTGTGTCATTATGCACCAACCAACAGTGGACCCCTGTCATTCCATATAAACCAAGTGTGGACCTTTTTTTTCTGCAATGCAAAACAATAAGTAAAATGCATCCCTATTAATATAGATTTAGAATGCAAGTACATTAAAATTGATTGAAACCATGTGCTGTTAAAAAGTAGAAGAGTGACAATAGGTGGCCACCACAGAGCTTCATCTATATGGGACATTAGGTGACTACAGAATAACACTTTGTGGCTCTGGGCCATCAGACCATGTTGAATCCTGAGTTTAGTTATTTAAAGTAGTTTTCCCATGACAACAATGCAGTCCAGGAGTATGAAACTTCAGTAAGTCAAAAACTTGACAGACTGTAGAAAGGTGTGTTGCAGTGGTATATCATATTACTTAGTGAGGTTAATCCATCCTCTAGAAGAATTATCCCTTGTATCTCAGACAAACTGATGACCCCCCAGCGCCTCCTTTATTTTCCCATACATGTTTTATTGTTGAGCCATAAATGTCAATAACTGAAATATTCACTTAAGTATCTTGATAGGTTGCCATTGAGTTTTCACAGTACATTCCATATTTTAAAAAAACTACAATGACAACTTAACCAGTGCTACTTTAGTTTAAATATGTGTGTTTGCATGTGTTTGTGTGTGTGTGTTGTGTGTATTAATAGTTACAAATGTTTGTATTAAATTTAGATTAAAAATGTATCTTAAAACTTAGCAATTTATCTCATTTCTGCTTATCCACCCATGCTGGAGTGTGTATGTCACTCCGTACCAACCAACAGTGGACCTCTGTCATTCCATATAAACCAAGTGTGGACCTTTTTCTGTAATGTAAAACAGTAAATAAAATACATCCTTATAAATACAGATTCATGATGCAAGTACATTAAAATGACCTAAAACCCTGAGTTTTAATTCAAATATTTTTCCTATAACAAAAATGCAGTCAAGGAGTATAAAACTCTTGTAGGGGAAAAAATAATAGACTGTAGATATGTGTGTTGCAGTAGTACAACCTACATTTAAAAATAATGAAAACATTATTGGTGCTACTTTATTAGAAATGTTTGTGTTAAGTTTTGATGAAAAAAAATATCTTAAGAATGATCACTTTTGCTTATTTCTTTCATATCCATACATGATGGAGTGTGTATGTCACTCCATGCTAACTAAGTGGGAACCTGTATCATTATGCACCAACCAACAGTGGACCCCTGTCATTCCATATAAACCAAGTGTGGACCTTTTTTCTGCAATGCAAAACAATAAATAAAATGCATTCCTATTTCCTATTAATTGGTTGAAACCAAATGTCTAGAGCATTTTGACTATTTAAAATTGAGATGATAGTAGATCCCCTCTTGGACTGCTAAGAATGACAGAGGCAACGCATTTATGGATGAGTAAAGACGGACGAGCAAATTATCTTTGTTAAGAAAAAAGAATTAATCTATATTAAAGCCGGTTTAAAGTAAATGTTGTTGCTTATACTGCAGAACTTGATATTAGTGCATGCAGTCATGTTACTTCTGAACTGCATGCAATTCAATAAAAAATATTCACTCTCAAATGTGGCCATGATTATATATTTATATACAATTTGTACTACAGAGACTTTAAAATAAGTAATGATAACTCTAAAGTTATATTATCCATTTTTGAAAGAAACTGAGAAAGTCATTGTTGTAAACAAAGACTCATTAGGTGAATGGGTCGTTAGGTGAATGAATGGGTGAAGACAGCTCCACTGCAGTATGTGGAGGTCCACTCTTTGATAGGTAAATGTCGCTCAGAGATCCAAGTCCCCTCTTGGCAATTTCTTTAAAAATAATTAAAAGTCACATTTTCAGTAATATTATGGTAAAACACCTTAAAAGTAAATTTTATATTCCATGTTTGTTTTTTCGAAATAAGTGTAAACATAAGACCCCTCTTGGCAGCTTGGCCCGACAGGTCCCCTGTTCCCCCTATTGGTGTGTATGTGTGTGTGTGTGTGTGTGTGTGTGTGTGTGTGTGCGTGTGTGTGTGTGTGTAATTGTCATAGCGGAGCTGTCCCACTTTTTTGTGTGCAGTGCACCGAGAGACGTAGACATATGTGTGTGTGTGTGTGTGTGTGTGAGAATGAGAGTGTGTAACATGACATGGAGCTGGAGAGACTAGGAGGGCTGGAGTGGTGTGTGTGTGTGTGTGTGTGTGTGTGTGTGTGTGTGTGTGTGTGTGTGTGTGGTGGAGTTACATGGAGAACAATGGCCTTATTGTACCTGTGTCTACAGCTACTGTCTCTTTTGTGTTGATAGTGAAGCTCTGCATTGAGCCTGTTTACTTCATCCTCTCTGTAACAAGAATAACAGTCAACATTTCTGAATCATGTTAAACACATGGGGCCCTAGTTTCCTAGACCGGGCGAAGTCTAAGTTCAGCGCAGCTTCGCCACGCCAACTAGGCGTGTCCAGGTCCATTTCGCAAGTTTGCTGGACAGCGCAGTCCGACTTACGCCAGCGCAAGCCCACCCCTCGTCCCTCCTACCGGCGCAAACGGCAAAGGGGGAGGAGAGAGGGCGGGAGGGAGACAGGAGGAGGAGAAGTGGGATTAACACAGCCGATTCGGATCTTCACCAATCAAATGAGCTCCTCTCCTCACCTTTAACTGCGCCGCGGGCGATGCGCACTGCAAGTTTGTCATTTTATACTTTGACATGGACGGAGGAGACAGCGACGCCAGAGGCCGAACCTCTCCCAGGAGGAAACAGCTGTGTTGGTCCGGAGGTCCGAGCTCAGAGTGGCCGAATAATGAGTTTACTAATAATAATACTAATATCCTTAATCAGGTTTGATCTGATACTGAGAACCGGTGCTCAGTGTAAGAAACAACAACTAATAAACTAATAAAGAAACTCACATTTATTCATTTAAATTTATTATTCCCTGTGTAAGACAGATGAGAGGTGTACACTAATCACAACATAAACAAACACCATGCGGGATGAAATCAGCGTAAAGGACGCGCTCTCTCTCTCTCTCTCTCTCTCTCTCTCTGTCCTCCTCTCTTTTTTCTCTGTGATGAGAGATGCTGAGTATAGGCTATATACTGACTATCTGATGTGGTGGGCTAAGAGAGATGATGATTTGTGTTTTGTTTTTCATTACGGCCGCGTGACGAAGCAGTCGCCCTCTAATAAATTAATAAGTAAATGAATAAATAAAGGGGATCATCAGGGCACAGTGCGTAGTCTCAACACGGCAGCAAAATGCAGTCATCCACCCTCAGTCCTGCTTGGGACATCCACAGCTGCTTTTCAGTGCCAGTTCGTCCCTGCTGTGTTAATTCAGGTGGAGTTTCCATTGCGTGCCGACAGCCTTTGATCTCTGCTTTGATCTGACGTCAGATGTGACGGGACAATCTATATAGATATAAATTCACGTGTTGATTCCATTAGTTGCATTAAATAGTGGTTATTGTGGATATTTATTGCATTGAAATATGCCTGGAACTGTGTAAATCTGCCTGTGAGGTCTTGGTGACGTGTGTGCACTGCAGGTCAGTCAGCCAAACTTCCACTGCACCTGCTGCGCTCCGCCCTGCGCTGAGAGTAGACCTGGTTTGAGGTGGCGAGCTTTCAGCGCAACCTCGGCGGGACATTTTCGCACGAAACTTCCACTGCACCAAGCTGAATCTGTGACACCTCCCCCTGCTGCGCGGCCACGCCTATCTCAGCGCAGCGCGATCTACCAATCTTCCAATCTGACTTTGCGCTAGGCTGCGCTGGTCGAAACTTGCATTAGACCGGCTGCGTTACCTTGCGCAACCTGCGCTGCGCCACCAAACTAGGGCCCATGATCTTTAGTTTCCCCCATGAATGAAAGCAGGGTGTTATTAATGCAGCTACTAGTTAATTAAAACAGATTAAAACAGATTTCTACTATAAATACATGAGTGCTTGAAACTATTATATCCTCTTTATATCCCATATTTTGGATCTTACAATTCCCATAATGCAACATAATGCATGTTTCATAAGATCTTACCTCTAAAGTTCATAACAAAGTCTCAAATCCAATCAAAGATCACCAGTATCATGGTTTTGGAGTTGTTGGATTGTGTATTTGATGAGTTTGATGAGGGAAACCAAGAAATCCCATTAGCCTCCGTAGTGTAGCTCTGAGCAGCTCACGGCTCTGCTCCGCCGTTCTAAAAATAGCTTGCACCGGAGGTAACAAACCTACTCCTAAAACTATAGAGATTATGGAAATGGGCCAATTTGCCAAAATGTTGCACTATCCCTTTAAATACAAGTGGATTTCCCTGCATTGTGATCGCTGTCAGCACTGTCCAGACAGCTTGCTACTGGTTCAGTTCAACTGGGTGTGAAACAATCTTTCATTTTGACCTTCCTCATGAAAGAGAATCTACTAATCACAAACTGAGTATGTCATCTTACCGCTGCCACCTCCTCCAGCCAGAACTCTCCTCCTCCTCCTCCGCCTTCTCTGGAGAGAGTTTCCCACCTCACATTATATAAAGAGGTACCTACAGTACGCTAACTTCAGGAGATCAAGTGAAGGTACTCATCACTGCTCCAGTTCTACCTACAGCACCTGCAGAGAGAGGTGGCATTCATATCCAACCCATCTCATCTCATCTGACTCCTCTCAGAGCCCAGAGCCAGGTCCTGTCTGCTCACTGCAGCCCTCTCTCTCTCTCTGGCTGAGTCTTCTCATGTAGGAGTTTTCATTTCAGCTGCTTTTATCTGCAGACTCTGTCCTGTCCTCCTGTCCTGTCCGCAGATAAGGTTCAAGAGCTCCACTTTAGAATTCACCTTTCTCTTCCCCTCCACAGTCAGACACACCATCACATACGACTTGAGTTTTGCTGAGTTTGCCTGCAGCACGGAAACCTGCGTGTGTGTGTGTGTAGCTTTCTCTCATGACATTTCAATGATTCATGTCACAACTTTGTGAAAACAAACGGAGCTAAATGAAGTACGTAATGAAGGGGAATTGGAGCCTTGATGTACCGCTGCACTGAACTCAACTCAACAAACCAACCCTGCACCATCCCCCCTTGTCCTGGCACTTGGCCCTGCAACCATAGTAGCATGCAGAGGGGGGGGGGGGGGCTGGGTTCCCCTACTGGGGCGGAGGTGAGAGGGGAAAAGGAGGAGGAGGAGAAGAAAGAAACAAAGAAGATGCTACGGAGATAAAAGTCTCAAGATCAAGAGTGATAAGAAAAACGTGTGTGAGAGGGAATTTCTTTCATCCAATCCCACGGAGATCTGGATAGATGGCAAGATAAGAGGAGAGAGGTTAGGTGAGAGGGGAGGAAGGAAGGAAGGAAGGAAGGAAGAGAAAAAGACAGGAGAAACAGTGGGATGAGAGTCAAACTGGAAAAAGCAAATGAGACAAGCAAAGGATGAGGGACGCCTACGGAGAGATCAGGAGGGAAGAGTGGGAGGGATGGAATGGATGCAGAGATGAAAAGGATGGATGGCGGGGAGTAGGCGTGGAGAACGACAGAATGGGATGAGGGGAAAGATGAGAGCAGGGCAGAAGAGACAAGACACAAAAAGAGGAATGAGAAAAGGTGGCGAGAGGAGAAAAAAAGATGGAGAGATGGCAATGATGATGAAGATTAGTGTTATTAGAGAGAAAGAGAGGGGGAATGAAAACAGAGGAGAGAGAGAGACAGAAGTCTGAATGTATTATAGCCAGTGGGCCAGTACTGTAGGTCTGTGCTAATCTGTATTGTCAGATTATAGCGTAATCCCATGCTCCCATCCCATGCCAACACACACACACACACACACACACACACACACACACACACTTACGGCGCTGGGTTAAAGTGTCTGACTGGACCCTGTGGTGCTGAATTGGAATAAGAGTCTGTGATCCAGAAATTTCCTGGCCAGCATGCGTGCTTGTTGCCATGGAGATGGCTCCAGAAAGAGAGAGAGAGAGAAGGAGAGAGCAGGAAAGTGTGGAAGAGAGGGAGAGGAATGAAAAAAGTGAAAGAAAAGTGAAACCAGAACCAGGCGGGGCCCAGTACATTCATACACACACACACACACACTCAGATACACATTTAGCCTACAACACACTTATCACACACAATCATTCAGAGCCAAACCACATGTTGTGCATGTGTTGAACAGCTGCATACAACCAGCCCGTTAGCCAGAACATGCAAACAATGCCGCTTATTGGCTCAGGGATCTCACTACAGCCGCACCATTGGCTGACACGCCGCAAAACATCCGTCTGATTGGCCTAGAGGAACACACACCTACTGCAGCAGAGGGATCAAAGGAAATGAGTTAACCTAACACGGATGTGTGTATGATCCTGTATAAACACACACACAGGGCTCACGTCTGAAACTCATGTACAATATCATTCAAGTTTTGATCGCTAGGAGGTTTGCTTACATGAAAGTGTGTTGTTTTTGTGAGGCTGTTTTTGTGAGGTCTCTCATGTTGTGTTATTTCTATACTGTACATTTTGTACTTTGTCTCTTTGTGTTTTTTTAATCAGCTCCCACTGTGGTCTGTGTTCATTTAAAGGTCCAGTGTGTAAAATTAGGGGAAAACAGTGACATCCAGCATTCCAATTATATTATTTATCTATTAGAAATGTCTATTGTTTATTTATGAACATGAAACCCTTGAAACGTGCTCTCGGGTTGGCTGGATTTTCCATTCCGTACACAGATTTTTATTTCATAGCGATTACATATATATATTCATTGGTAGTATATTCAGATTTTGCCAATAAACCTTGACAAATATTACACACTGGACCTTTAATGGGACTATACTTTGATTTTGGACATTTCTTTGGTCTCTGATCAGATGACATCAATTGTGATCATAAAGTAAAAACAAAGACAACGTGTAGCCATGCTGGGCTGTGGTACAACATGTTGACAGGTAGGAGGTATAGACCATCGCGAGGCTCGCCCCCTTTTCAGGGCTGCTGAGGCACTCCTACTGTAAACTGAAACTCAGCGCCCCTAAAAATTGGAGTAAGAAATGTTGTTATTCTAAAATTTTTGTTTGTCTTCGACAAGCTTAAATATTTTAATATTTTACGTAAGAATGAAAATGCAAATGAAAACAACCTCACAAATGGTATCATCCTCTCATCCACACTTCTTTCCTTTTACCCCTCATTACATCATTACCAACACTTCATAATTATTACTAGTCCTCATTTTGCTGCAGCAAACCACAGGTTGCTTTTCATATTGTTGGGAAGGAGTTGGCTAGCAGCTGACGTTTTTCCATCAATGTTGCATTGTTAAAGGGATAGTTCACCCTAGAATGATATTTCGCTCATTATCTACTCACCCTCATGTTGACTAAGGGCTGGAAGAAGTCTCAGAGTCCTCCGTCCCTTCTCTGAGTTACAGGGGGTCTTAGCGTAGCAGTGCATTTCAAGGCAACGGTTGTAAAGGGACACCAGAGCTCTTCGTAAAAAAACACACACAAAAAAACATCCAAATACCTCCATGATGCTCGTATGTAATGTCCGTCTTGTGCTGAAGCCCCAAATTGCGTAATTGTCCCGAAAAAAATTAAATAAGTCCACATTCCAAGCATGTTTGTAGCATTAGCTCTGTGTCTGTTGTCCGGTCTTCCGCTGCCAGCGCGCATGCGCAACCAGACTGAGACTCGAGTCGGTCTCAGTGCGAACATTGCGCATGCGCGCTGGCAGCGGAAGACCGGACAACAGACACAGAGCTAATGCTACAAACATGCTTGGAATGTGGACTTATTTAATTTTTTTCGGGACAATTACGCAATTTGGGGCTTCAGCACAAGACGGACATTACATACGAGCATCATGGAGGTATTTGGATGTTTTTTTTGTGTGTGTTTTTTTACGAAGAGCTCTGGTGTCCCTTTACAACCGTTGCCTTGAAATGCACTGCTACGCTAAGACCCCCTGTAACTCAGAGAAGGGACGGAGGACTCTGAAACTTCTTCCAGCCCTTAGTCAACATGAGGGTGAGTAGATAATGAGCGAAATATCATTCTAGGGTGAACTATCCCTTTAACCATTGTGTCAGCCATTGCAGTGTTTGAATTTGAAAGACACTGTTGTTGTTTGGTATAAGCAACATATTGAAGCCAGTTCAACCAGAGATGAGATGTGTAAAAGATAACTCCTGGTCTCTCTCTCTCTCTCTCTCTCTCTCTCTCTCTCTCTCTCTCTCTGTGTGTGTGTTGCCTGCCAGTGACCAATGGACATAATATTATTTTACAGTAGACATTCTTTGTGTGTGTGTGTGTGTGTGTGTGTGTGTGTGTGTGTGTGTGTGTGTGTGTGTGTGTGTGTGTGTGTGTGTGTGTGTGTGTTAGGGAAGGCTATCTGATGGGGGGGATGCTCACCGTAACCCGCAATCTTTTGTTTATGCTAGTTAGACTACACAAATACACGTTATAACATTGTATAAATGTGTCGTTTCTAGATAAACTACAGCTGCTAATGCTAATGTCATCAGTGCATAATTAAGACCACAAAGGGAAACCAATTCTGATGTGATTATGAAAAGGTTATGTCAAAGGTTAGCAGAGTTATCGGTATTCATCCTCAGGGGATAATGAACAATTTATGGCAATCGATTACAAACTGTAAAAAAAAAAAAAACAACCCTTGGGAAGTCAAGGGTTCGTTAAAGGGATAGTTCAACATTTTGGCAAATTGGCTCATTGCCATAATCGCTATAGTCATAGCAGTAGGTTCGTTACCTTTATTTGTCGGTGTAAGCTATTTTTAGAACGGCGGAGCAGAGCCGTGAGCTGCTCAGGGCTATGCTACGGAGGCTAAAGGAATTTCTTGGTTTCCATCATCAAACTCATCAAATACAAAATCCCAAAACTCCAAAACGCTCTGGTGGACAAGTTCTGACCTGCACAATCACCATGCTATGAGATAATAATGGAACGTTACGAAACGGAGCCATTTTCGAGGTAAATACAGGGTAAATACAGAGTCTGCTTGCTGAAAAACTGTCCCTGAACGCAACGCGCATCAGCGGTTTCGCATGAATTTACCTCTAAAACAACTCTGTCTGGTAACGTTCCGTTATTATCTCAAAGCGTGGTGAATGTGCAGGTCACAACTTGTCCACCAGAGCGTTTTGGAGTTGTTGGATTGTGTATTTGATGAGTTTGATGAGGGAAACCAAGAAATTCCCTTAGCCTCCATAGCATAGCCCTGAGCTGCCTGCTGCTCCATTCCGCCGTTCTAAAATTAGCTTACACCGACAATTAAAGGTAACGAACCTGCTGCTATGACTATAGCCATTATGGCAATGGGCCAATTTGCCAAAATGTTGAACTATCCCTTTAAGGCCATTGGAGAACATTCTCTGGACAGTACGAATGTCCTTACAAAATCTGCTGACCCACAGGGAAAAACAAGGGAGCACAAAAATCTGGATGGAATATCCTAAAGAGAGCAGGAACACCTGCAGCATCCTTCAAGGCCATCCAGCCTGAAACACAACTATCTCAATCTGCCTGATAGTTGTGGAGATATTTGGACCAAAGTGCTGGACTGTCAGATGACGTCCCTAAAGCCATGTTGCTGGCATGGCTAAAAACATACACATGTGCACAGATGTTCATACGTGTATTAAGCAGGACTTGTGCTGACAAATGCACTTAATAATAACACATGTGCAACAATTCTGTTACTGTGCTACTCACAGACCAGGAACCAGCCATGAGACACACTGAACTGCCGTCACATGCACTCATAACTCACAAACACATGCTCTAGAGAGGGAGGACAGATGTTGGACCATCACAGTGGCACATCTGGATAAGAGGTGCACCATGTGAGAATCTGGTCTGGGACCTTTTCCACATGTGCTCTTTTTCAGCTTTGTGTCCTCCCTCTCTTTCCACTGAAATACAATGCAAGAAAAAAAAAAAAAACCAAGCAGCTGTTGCTTCGGTGGAATCTTCCAGAATCCCCTATTTCCTGTTGTCACCTCTGGACGTCCAGATCCTGGCCCAGTTCGACAAGAGCGATCACCCTACCCGGGTCTCCGACGGCAACACACCGCCAGCCAGACTGATTCATTGGGCAGGAAGAGGAGGGGGCAGAGGGGATGGGGGAAGAGAGAGAGATGTACGGAGGAAAGAGTGTGGAGGCAGGCAGTGCAGACAGATGATCTGTGCAGCCTCATTAGCAAATGCAACTGTTACTAGCTCCTGGAACATAGGTGACAGACAGGCAGCATGCGCTTTTACATGTAGAGGAAGTAAATCAGACATAACTCGATCTTTTACAGGTATAATCAATGATTCAGTAGTAGACAATTATTTCTACAATAGGGTAAAATATAAAATTGTACATTATGCACTATGTGTTTTTTCTTTTTTTTACTTAAAGGGACAACGAGGAGTTTCTCCATCGGCAGAACGTAAAATTCCGCGACAATAAAGAAGTCTCATATTAATGTGGATGAATCTACACTACCCACACTTGTTAATGGGCCCATTTTCGATAAATATATCGTTTTGTCTCTATCTTTATTTTGTTTTTATTAGTGGTGGTGGAAATGCTGGGCGAGCCGAACAGCGTTTCTTTACTTTCGGTTTTGCGGCGAGTCATGAGAATAACGCCGCCGAATCGCCGTTTATGGTCAGGACTACGACGGTATCTGAACCTCTTCCAACCTCTGACTTTAATTCTTGATGAATGAAAACATGAGTCTGTCTTGCGCCGGTCAAAGAATTTCACGGTGCGTGCAGAGGCTCATAAATGTAGTGTGAAAACGCTTCGCTTTTCCAAATCTCCTCGTTGTCCCTTTAAATGGCTCTCTTATAATATCCACTTGTCATCATCCTTTGGTCTACATCATTAATCAGTCGTCTGACACATAAATATGCACCCAGATTTACAACCATGAAACATTAATGAGTGCAAATGGATTAAAGCTGGAGTGGGCAGTAATTCTTTCAGTATTGTACTTGAAGTGGTCTAAAAGATCTGCCCCTCCTCCAGCCTCTGTTTTTAGACTGTAGAACAGGGGGGTCCAGCATGCGGCCCAGGGGCCAAAACCGGCCCGGCAGAGGGTCCAATCTGGCCCTCAGGATGAATCTGCCATGTGTGAAAATTACATAGAAGACATGAGGCATGGTTGTTCATTATATGTTTTATAAAAGGATAGTTCATTACCTGTAAGCATCTTTATAATGTACTAATACAAAGGGAAAAAATATTTTTATTTATAGGTTATCATGCTATTATTTTACTGGTCATCAGACTGTGCTGTTTGTGGCCCCTGAGCTAAAATGACTTTGACACCCCTGCAGAACATCTACAGTATTTGTGATCAGAGACTTTAGCCAATCACGGGAGATAGCATTCCTATTGGCTGTTGTACAAATGCAGATGTGTGTGCACGGCCCTCGGATGGGTATCAGGATTAACGGACACACTCAAGTGTTTTGGAGACAGGTAACTTCATTTTCCTGTGAAATCTAAAGGTGTTGCAGCGGTGGGTTGTGTTTGTGTGAACAGCAGGTGATGAGTGTGTAGTGCTGTGTGTAGTGCTGCTCATAGTGCGTTCATATGACCGCCACAGAGGAGCTTGTTGTGCTAATCTAACTTGGAATTTATTCAATTTACATTTTTATTTCATCAACAGTGACGCTTCAACTCTGTGAAGCTTTGAACTAAATACCAACATGGTCACTATGACAACACA
The DNA here is from genome assembly GCF_045865225.1 of Trachurus japonicus. Classification (NCBI taxonomy): domain Eukaryota; kingdom Metazoa; phylum Chordata; class Actinopteri; order Carangiformes; family Carangidae; genus Trachurus; species Trachurus japonicus. The sequence goes on along the minus strand of NC_140914.1, from coordinate 33,547,683 downwards.
GCTCATGCTGGTGTCCAGGTATGATGTTAAAGGGATAGTTCAACATTTTGGCAAATTGGCCCATTGCCATAATCCCTATAGTAATAGCAGTAGGTTCGTTACCTTTAATTGTTGGTGCAAGCTATTTTTAGAACGGCGGAGCAGAGCCATGAGCTGCTCAGGGCTATGCTATGGAGGCTAAGGGAATTTCTTGGTTTCCCTCATCAAACTCATCAAATACACAATCCAACAGCTCCACAACGCTCTGGTGGACAAGTTGTGACCTGCACATTCACCACACTATGAAATAATAACAGAACATTACCAGACGGAGTTGTTTTAGAGGGAAATTCATGCAAAACAGCTGATGCGCGTTGCCTTCAGGGACAGTTTTTCAGCAAGCAGACTCTGTATTTACCCTGTATTTACCTCGAAAACGGCTCAGTTTCATAACGTTCCATTATTATCTCATAGCGTGGTGAATGTGCAGGACAGGTCACAACTTGTCCACCAGAGCGTTTTGGAGTTTTGGGATTTTGTATTTGATGAGTTTGATGAGGGAAACCAAGAAATCCCATTAGCCTCCATAGCGTAGCTCTGAGCAGCTCACAGCTCTGCTCCGCTGTTCTAAAAATAGCTTGCACCGACAATTAAAGGTAACGAACCTACTGCTATGACTATAGCGATTATAGCAATGGGCCAATTTACCAAAATGTTGAACTATCCCTTTAACCCTGTGCACCACTGAGTTCAGCATGTTAGCTCTTCAATTCTAGATAGTGGGTCATGGACTCTGTTGCACAGTGATTACTACACACAATTCAGATGGATAGATTAAATGGATATGTGGAAGAAATCAATCAGAGCTTGATGAGATTGGAAGTCATGTGTGTGTGTGTGTGTGTGTGGGTGTGTGTGTGTGTGTACTTGTGTTACTGTAGGTAAACTGAGGCCTTGTTTTTTGTTTTGTACACTGACTGTGTGTGTGTGTCCCATATTTATCTGCATGTTGTGTTTTGTGATGCTGATTGTATGTTCATGCCGCATGTATGTGTGTGTGTGTGTGTGTGTGTGTGAGAGTGTGTGTGTGTTTATGTGTTTGCGATGGATCACATGTCTTCACATGGGGTCAACGGTGATTTAGCGAGCAAACAGAGACGTTTCAGTTCAAAGAGACAGAAGTGTGACACACTAAAAACACCAGGGGCCAGATCCACTCTGAATATAGCTTTCCATTCTCTCATCACTGTTTCATCCGTCTCATAGTTTGATCCGTTTCTTTCCCTGTCTCTCTCTTTCCTCTCTTCGTTCTTTCATGAGACGAGGGAGGCTGGAGGCTTCACACTCGCTCGATATGCTCAAGTTTTCCCAGCTGCTCTGACTATTGGCTTCAGATGGTTTGAGAGTCTCGCAGTCACAAGTTCAGCGATCATCTCCAACCGTCACATATTTTAGAGTTTGCGCTTCCTGGAAAATAAATCTGGCCCTGATATCTGCCCCCAGACCAGCGGGAGAGGCTTCTACACAGCCAAAGAGACAACATGAGGAAAGGCTGAAAAATTGATGAGTTAGGTAAAGTGAAGGCCTTCATCACCAGCTTCACATCCTGCTTTCAACATGACAGCAGAGTCAGACACTCATGTATCTTCTCTTGAGGGTTCTTGGTACTGGTTAATGACCTTCACCAGTTTACAGATATAATGTTGAATGAGTGCTTCAACAACATAGCTTTTTTATTTGCTTTTAACACTTTATTTGACGCCATCTCCAGGGTTTCCCCCAGTGTAATATAAGCCTGGCGGGCCGCCAGGCCTTAATTGCCCTCCCGCCAGGCTAAGCATCGTTTATTAATTTTTTTTAATCAGTTTTTATACTCCATAAACACGTGATCAGGTGTCTTTTTCATCACCTGAGAACGTCACAACTTCATTGCGCATAACGGGACATGTCACGGATATCATGCTCCTCAGACCGCATATGATCAGCCTGCTGCTTCATCAGCTGACCGAGAGGAACCCACCGAGTCCACGTTAACGTGAGCCGAGCAGCAGAGCTCTCCAAGAGGCTCAGTCAGCTGCTGCAGCTGTTAGCACGTCGTCCCCTGCCATAGATATCCCCTGCAGCGTCAGAGCTCCAGACTCCTGTGAGCCGCGGGGCTTTGACCTGATGTGAAAATATATAATATATATATAATGATCCATTGTTTCATTTTTCAGCTCGTAAAGTTCGCAATCACACACGTTTGTTTTCTCTGGTCCAAACAGTAAATCCCCGAGTGTCACGTTTCCATGACGACTGACTGGAAAAAGAGCGTGGTACATCATTACGTGACTCCAAATCTTTTACAGTCTATGCTCCAGATGTAAAAAATCTCGGAGAATAAAAAAAATAAAATCTGAGAAATAAAGCTAAAGGAGACACCAGGCAGTTGTTAGTTTTAGTTTTTAATGCAAACAGTTGATGCTATTTATTTAAATATTATTTTATAATTATAATTATTATTATTTATTTATTTTTTGTGGTTATTGAACAGCATTTCAAGAGTGCCTTTCTGTAAGACTCTGCTATAGCTGGTGTTTAATATGTTACATAAATGTCTTATAATAACAGATGTTTATGATAATATTTTCAAATTTCCAGTCAACTTTTAACATTGATCATAAGGCCTTATGGAATCACACCTTATAAATGCTACTGCTCCATTAATGAATCTGTTACCTACAGGGCCCTGCCATCAGTCAATGGTCAGGGTCAGGCCCCTGTCACAAAAAAACACGCTTGGGCACCGGTGGCCCGACGATGGGCCGCGGATGGGCCGCCGGTGCCACCCTACCACCGGGCTTAACAAGTTTTCTGGGGGAAACCCTGATCTCTGTAACTCATTATAACCATAATGTGTTATGCTTATTGTTATAAAGCCTTATGATAACTTATGAGTGTTAATAATGATAGTTATACACGTTTATAAGCCATTTATAACATAGGTGTGTCTGAGTAGTCACAATGGTCAGACACACCTGGATTAATCAGGCTGTCCAATAATGTAAGACAGGAAATAAAGGAGCTGCCTTAAGTTCAGGAGGTAGTGGAGCTGTGCATAGAGCCCATTCAGTAATAATCAAAAGATTTGCAGGTGTTACAGTAAAGTTATTATTTCTCTGAGAGGTATCCACTGTGATTCTGATTGACTTACTCTGTGTTTTTTAAAATTCCCACACAATCATCTGTTTTGCCAGTTCTCATAAGGAGGGCCATCATGGCTGAATACATGGCTAGTAGCTACCATGGCTAACTACCTCTGCTGGCCAAGTGGGAAGTGAGTACAGTCTGTGAGACTGTCTCTAATAGTCGTCTTCTTCACCCACTAATCTGCTAATATTCACTCATCAAAATATCTTAATGTGAGTCAGTCATAACTCTGGTAGGTCATTTGATCCTTGAAGGTCACTGATGGAGGTGATCTGGGCTGACAGTGGCTCAGAGGCTGCAGGCCACCAATCTGTCATGGGACCATCATGGATACTTCAATACTGTAATATTTCAGAAACCTTAAAGCAGAAGTAAGCGGAATATTTGTGTTAATATAAGTCTTAAATAGTTCTATCTTCCGACAGCAATCACTTACATAGAGTGTTTGGTCTGAAACACGGGTCTGTCAGTCACTCTGCTCTGCTGTAAGCCGAGGAGAAAACTTTCCTTATATCCTACAACCTTTATCCAATGAGGAGAGAGAACGGCATAAAGGGGCGGTCCTCTCTGTATGTGAAGCCAAGGGATGCGCGTGAATGTGGTGACGTAGGGACGAGGGCGGGGACTGCTAACTCCATCTGATGACAGGAAGTTAGCCAAAACCACCGGATCGCTTACTTCTGCTTTAAGAAATGAATGTCTTTAATTTTGTTTGAATAGGTCTTTTTACAAAAGTGGTATACAGCAATGCAATCTGAGACAATTATAGGAACTGCTGGGAATATTTAACCTGCATTAAGAGCATAGATAAGGAAAGTGGAATAAGAAGATGTGTTCACTTCAACTGAGAAAATACCAGCTGCTCATAATAACTCCACAGATTTTTTCAATTCACTTTTTGACACATCAATTGAGCATTTCTACCTGCAAAGTAATTGTACTACTCATCTCAATTCAAGTGATTGTCATCCAATCCTGGATAATTTGATTTTTAAACTCTAAAAATAAAAGTGCATATTTTTCCAGTGGTTCAGTGGAGCGTCTCCATGGAAGCAACAGCTGTAGGTAACACACCTGCTGCCAGGCTCCACCCCAGAGAGGACTTGTTAGTACGATCCTGCAGAGTGAAGTTCTACACTAACTATCGGTGCATGACGCAGGTGCTGGTTTCCTCTTGTAAAAGAGACTGAAGAGAGGGAGAGTGATTTCAAAGTGATGGCTTTTTATGAGATGGAAAGCATCCAACCAAAGTCGACTGAGAGAGAGACAGGGAGTTACAGAAAATGACAAAATCTGGGGGGAAAAACGACTGATATCTGGGTCAGAGTGTTTACAGGTCTCTGGTTAGTAAGTACGGTCAAAGCTGGATTTGGATACATTTCTGCATATGTGAACTTTTGTACACACGCCACACTTTAAGTGCATGTATTAAAGGTCAGGTACATTATATGGAATCTTTTGTAAATCTGCAGCTGTGTGCGCAGCGATCCAGCATCAAACATCTGTTCAGCTGCTGCATCACACATGTACTAGCCCATGTATGGAGACACACACACACACATACACACACTAGGACAGACTCAACATCTGTGCCCCTGGCCAGTCCCTTCTGGTCTTTGGTCATACATATCATGTGTGTGTGTGTGTGTGTGTGTGTGTGTGTGTGTGTGTGTGTGTGTGTGTGTGTGTGTGTGATATGTTACTGCATACAAAAGCATTAGTGGATAGCTACTTTATACAGCAGTTGAGCCCATTTATAAGATAACTGTTTCACAAATCCATCTGTCCTGACCCTGGTTAAGGAATATATCCTGAAACTGATATCTGGCATTTCATGAATGTGGAGGGCAAAGGCTTCTGAAACCAAAGACACAAGAGCAGAAGTGTAAGGAATGAATTAAACACAGCTGAGAGAGGAGAGGCTGACACTGATTGGCTAATGGCTTTTTGAATGATTGAAGATTCCAAAGAGGTAAACAAAGCGCAACTTTATGGCATGGCGGTCATATGACTACCTGGCTCCGTCTGATTGGACGTCGTCAGTGGCTGCATTTGATTGGTGAAACACGTTAATTTGACAGAGTGTATGTTGGAAGCAGCCAGAGAAGCGGCTTCATTAAAACAAAACAAACAGGTCGCGCATTGGATCAATAAAAAAAAGTAGCAAGCGTGTGTGTAAAATCGGCAAGAAAACAAAACATCGCAGATCGTCCTCTCAATCACCGATAGACGATCGGATCGCCAATCAGCACAACCCTAGATGGGAATCTACCTTTAAACAATGTTGGACCCTCTGAACAAGTCAACGGGAAACAATATGGAGTTAACATTAGTTTCATTATCTAGCGAGCAATAACTGATTTCAGTCTGCGTAGTGCAACAGTTGTCTGTTAGAATTGATCTTGCTTTAAAGGGGACGTATTATGGAAATATCACCATACCAAAATGTGAGAATTGACAAAAAAATCTGTAATGTTCAGCCCTAGGTTGAAATCCACTTTGTTTTATGAGCTGTTCTCTCAGTTGTCTTCCAGTGGTGAAACTAGGTTTCAAATTTGCATAGCCCCACCCCTACCTGGGACCGGTAGAAGGGGCGGGGCAAGCAGTGGTTCATTTGCATTTAAAGGGACAGACACTGAAACCAGCCGTTCTGAATATGGCTGTTTAGAGAGGATGAAAAGAGCTGTGATGTTTGATCCTTGGGGGATTTTGACCAAAGCATGTCACAGACATGTCTGTGTCAGACATGACACCTGGGAACTATTTTAATTTGTGGAAAGGGGTTCTGAATATGTCTCCTTTAAAGTGCCTCTGTCTGAAATTAAGGACCCACTGGCTTAGATGAAAGTCAACTATTTATTCACTGGTGTTTGGGAGAAAGTTAAACTCAGTTTAGACTCCTATCTGTGCTGTAGCAGAAAATATTTTCACTCTTCCTTTAAAAAAAAAACAGAGCTCTAAAGGATTGTATGTTTACAGTATGGCAACTTTAACCTGACAAATATTCCCTCACATATCAAAGTCTTAAGGGTGTGTCGGTGTACGACCTGTAAGCCTGCACCCAGACTCTGTCACAGCTCTGTTTCTTTAGCGGCCACTCGCAGAGCAAGAGCACCGGCATTCATTGGGAAAGTCCCAAGGCGATGCTAAATGTATTCACAGTGGGTGTAGAGTGGAACGTTTCTGAGAGATCCTCGTGTAGGACACAGTAAAAACCTTGTTCGGACCCTGTTAGTTTAAGTTTTTGGAGCTGAGTCCGAAAAAATGCACAATTTCCTGCCTTTATTAGCTGCTCAAACATTAATCTGAGGCAGAGAGAATTAAACTCAGTGTTATGAATTCAGGGCGTGAGCGGAAAAATCCTGCAAGGCTGGAGGCACAGTCACACTCTACTGCAGCTATTCAGGAGACACACACACACACACACACCTTTGCATGCTAACACACACACACACGCATAAAGCTTCTGCATTAGTTACATAAATATAATCTGAAATGACACGGCTGTCTGTTGTTTTCTTCTTTTGTCTCTATTATATCATTGAACTGACTGTTTGCAGACAGTTGTATATGTACTGTATGCTACTGTGTGTGTGTGAGTGCATGTGTGTGACAACCTGTTCACCAACTCAGACTCAACTGTAACACACACACACATATCACATAAATTCCAACAGTCTGTACCTCCCTGTGCCAGTTCTGTGTGTGTGTGTGTGTGTGTGTGTGTGTGTGTGTGTGTGTGTGTGTGTGTGTGTGTGTGTGTGTGTGTGTGTGTGTGTGGGCAGGGCAGTAGGTGGTTAATCGGTGGTGATTGAACAGGGGTGGTCCCACCCTGCTGCCCTTCACTATTGGTGGGTGGTCTTTCTATCCAGACTAAAGCACTTACTCCCCTTCCCATCTCATCCTGTTCATCTGCACAGAAGCAACAATAGAATAGAATAGAACAGGTGTCCCTGCATCCACCATTGTCACTGTCACATCACACTTCACACAGGTCCACCTTTATTTTTCCATCCATTCCTTTACTTCCTTTTCTATTTTCCTGTTCTTTCCTCTCCATTATTTACTTCCCTTTCCTTCCCTGTGTTTTTCTTTCCTTTACCTCACTCTCTTGTACTTTCCTTGGTTTTCCTGCCTTCGTTATCTTTCCCTCTTTCTTTTCTTTTCCTTCCCTTCTTTCCAAGAGCTTCCTTTCCCCCACATCCTCTCTCACCTCTCCTGTTTTCTCCCGTCCTCTGCTTCTACCTGAACTTGCCACTGACCCGTTAAACTGTGTGGATGCTATTTTTGGTGCACTGTACCGTGCAAATGACAAAGTGTGTGTGTGTGTGTGTGTGTGTGTGTGTGTGTGTGTGTGTGTGTGTGTGTGTGTGTGTGTGTGTGTGTGTGTGTGTGTGTGTGTGTGTGTGTGTGTGTGTGTGTGTGAGAGAAAGAGGGATAGAAGAGCTTGACATATGAATAGCAATTGACAATCAGATAGAAGTGTTCAGCTATCCCTCCGTTTCATCAGCTTCTTCCCTTGTTCTCTCTTTCATCTCCTCTCCTGATCCTGTCCCACTCCCTCATCAAAAACCATCCTCCACCTTACACTCCTCTTCTCTTTCTTTCCTCTCACTATTCCCTGTTTTCCTCAGAGCAAAAATATCCATCCAACCATCTCCCTCTCTCTCACTCCCTCTCCCCCTCTCTCCCCATCTGTTCTGTAATTCAATCATGGCGGCAGCAGCAGCAGCAGCAGCAGCAGCAGCAGGAGAAGTGACTGATGATGTTTTGGAGAAAAAATGCAGCGAACTCAACCAGTCAGTCCTTCAATCTCTCAATATTATCTTTTCTAATTAAGTTTAAGAGATGAAACCCAGAATCTATCAGACTGTCACAGTATTTACGTTTCATCCACGTCTTTATGAAAACTGTTTTCATCTACAGGAACCTTTGTCTTTGTGCTGCTGTTATCCTAAACAGTGAGAACATACAGGAACCCCTCCACCACCACCATCACACACACACACACACACACACACACATACAGACACACATTATACATGAGGCACTGCAATGATGTGACAGCAGCACCCTGAGGACACACTTTCATCACGTCATTTTACACCTTGTCTCGTGTATAGGATCTACTAAGAATATAAATATCACAAAACATGTACAGGAGATTCAGCACAGGAAGTATGAGCACAATAAATACTGGAGTCATCTGTGCTAAAACACCTTTTCATAAAAAAAAATCTATCTATCAAATGGAGGGATGAAGCAGGGACCCCTTACTTTATATTATTATTAAATTCTGTAGCCTATTAAATTAAACTGGGCCTAATACCATGTATAAACATACCCTAGATTCAAATACTAAGCTATTCAAACAACAGGTTCATATAATGTTTTTTATTTTAAAGGTACATTGAGTAGGGTGGCCGTGCCACTGTCATTTATAATTATAAAACGGAAAGGTGAAATCCGGCAATCTGATTGGTTGTTAACCGTGGCATAATGAGCATATACCACGGCTACTATTCAAAAGCCTTATCACAGCGTAGGCTATCACGCCGCGTCAGGCACGTATAACTGGTATGAATGGAAGTTGTTGTCATGTATCCATGACAACGGACTGTTGCAGTCGGTAGCAAAAGACAGTTGATGTTTTTACGATGTTAAAAAATGGACTAAAGTAGTTGAATTCACATGTTTAAGGTGAACTTTCACCTCCGGGGAGGGTTAACAATGGTAGAGGGGACTGAGCAGTGACAGAGGAAAAGACGACATGCAGAGCTACTTGGATCTAACGTCTGGAGAGGTGGGACTATTTTTTCACAGTGAGGCTATTTTATTGGATAATATGTATTTCTGGTTGAATAAAACTATATGAAATTGATTGCGTATCCCTCTTTCATATAGGCCTTTATTGGTAACCGTTTTATAAAAGCAATATATATATCACTCCAGTCCGTGGTATATGCTCATTATACCACGGCGCGAAGCGTGATGTCGTGATATATTGCTTAAACATACCTTAACAACAATGTCTGTCACTTGCATGATAATCATGCATACAAGCTATTCTAATTTATGTTTTTATTTAAGCATAAATGTGGAAACAAAATTGTATAATCAACCAAAAATTCCATGACCCCCCTGCAGTACCTCTGCGGACCCCCTGTTGAAGACCTCTGATCTATATGATTACATTGTACTATTCAGCATATATATATATATATATATATATATATATATATATATATATATATATATATATATGGGTTAGGGTTAGAAACATTTTAGATTTATTTATATATATAATATATATATAAATAAATCTAAAAAATTCCCCCCCCCTGAATATATACAAATATTCATACACATATATACTGTATATACACACACAAAGTAGTCTTCACTGCACTTTCTATGTTCCCACCACTGACTGGTGAGAACATAGCTGTACTGCTGCTCAAAAGCTACAACACCTATAATCCAATGCACTGTGAATTATTATGCACTGTAAGAGCACCGAGCAAAAAAGAAAAAAAAAATGCAAATGCCACAAGCAAGCTTATTTCTGTCAGTGGAGCATATAGCTGCAGACGGAGCACAGCTAACCAGCAGAGAGACTGTGGCTGACAGTATGTGAGGCTTCCTCTCTGCCCGCCTGCCTGCCTGCTCCTTTGTGAATGTGCACTGGTGTGGATGCAATCATCTGCTCTCCTCCTCTGCTCTGCCGTCAACACGGAGAGAGATGGGGGGGGGGTGAGACAGGGGGTTGGTAGAGTGGAGTGGTCCGTGAGCATTAGCATCTCTCCTGACTTCAAAGAAAGACGAGGAAGGAGACAGATAGTGTTGTGGAGCCATGTGAGCATGTGTCAGTCTCTCATGGCGGTGAGGGGACGGGCTGAAGAGACAGACGTCCAATCAAACACACACACATCTGTTTCCTTGCGCGCGCACACACACACTCACACACACAATAAACAACCATCAATACAGATTACATAGACCGCCTTGACACACAAACACTGGAACAGCCCATTAACAAACACAGACCTCAGGTTACACTCAAGGTCTGCCACATGCACACACACACACACACAAAAATGAACAAACACACACACAGTTATGACCTCGTCTAGTGTCATGTCCAGAAGGCAGGTTGAGTGACAGTAAACTGATGATGGCTCTCCAAATGGGGCCAGATGTGTCTGCATGAGCATGTGCGTGTGTGTGTGTGTGTGAGAGAGAGATGCAGGTGATGTGCAGACTGTGTATCTGGTCTGAGTGGGAGTAAATGAGTTGCAGCAGCGCAGAGCCCTCGCCAGACACACTAAACCCATTTTACCTTCTCCTTCACACACACATATACCTCTCTGTACATACACAACACAATCCAACAACACATCTACCACCACAAACCACGCATACACATAGTCTCTCATGCACATGCACACACACAGCTGTCCTGCGAGCTTTGTGTTTGATGCTAGATGACAAACAGGTCTGAGGTCTGTGTTAACATCAGCCTAATGTTAAACTCCCCTGCTGTTTGTCTGAGACCCTGAGCTCCACTCTGTCATTATTGCTGCTCCTCCTGCTCTGTTTGTTGTTTTCTGTCCTAACAGGGTGGCCAACTGTCCATCTCATGTAATGTCACTGTCACTAGACACTTTTGCATGCAAAAACACTAAGCTGTTCAGGAACCGACAGAGAAAAAATGTTTGTTTTGCTTTTCGCATCCACAAATGAAATTTCACGAGGCACATCTACACAGATCGCTCAGCACAAAGCAGTTTGGCTGTCGATTACACCGATGATAAAACTCAGTGTCATGTCAGACAGTCAGGGCCTTGCAGCAGAGAGAGAGAGAGAGAGCAAAGCACCAAACTGACCTTGATGCTGTGTTTTAACGGCCACAGTTAACAGACTATCAGGCAGAAGTGTAAGTTATATCAGGGCGAACCCCAATTAGAAACCATAAAACCTTCCTGTCAGCCAGTAATATGACAATAATGTCCAGAGATGAAGTGTTTACTGAGGAGCGATGGTGGCCTGTGACATCAGACGCCAAATGAATGATTGATTATCCAGCACATCTGCCTGCACAATGCACAAAACACAAAACAGCACACAGCAACAGGAATGCCTTACAACGCCAGTAATATGACTTTTGTGGGGTTTTTTATTTATGTTTTAGCTGTTTAAATAGGTATTATTATTTTAATGGAATGAACATCTTATGGACAAATACATCAAATCATGACTGTTTCATCTCTAAAGTTGTATATCATTCTGAAGGAGAAATTCTCAACCCATTATTACTTATTTTCGTTGGCCTGAATCTACAACCAGAGTCTACAAAGATGACCACCATGTTTCATTTTTTGAACTGTAGAATGTGAACTCCCACAAGGTTACTCCACAGCCCAGATTCCCACAGAAAATACCACTGATAAGACCTCAGCGGTTGGTACACCAGTTGGTATTTTCCAGCTGAGACGGACACTGTCTGACCCCCCTGCAGTAGCGGAGGGAGTATTCAGAAGTATCAATAATATACAGTACCACACTGTAAAATGCATGATTGCAGGTATCAGGTATATTTAGTCAAAGTATCAACAGTAGGGGTGTAACGGTATATGTATTCGTCCCGTGCCGTCACGGTACGGGGGTCACGGTTCGGTGCACACAGTCACACGACGAATACGTCTGAATGAATATATATATAAAAACTAAAAGAAGTCGAGTCCTCACTCCAATCTAGGTGGCGGTAATGAGCCTCGAAGCTGCAACTGTCATAACAGATGAAGAAGAGAAGTGATAAGAGAGAAGTTAGAGAAGCTGCTGCCTCATTTATGTCACCGTGTGGCTTCTCAATGAAACACAACGGCGACGGCGGTGGCGACAGCTCGCGACCATAGACTGGTCCACCGAACAAAGTCCGTTGGTGATGTTTCACGGATGCGTGCTGCGTCGCTAGAAACGCATCAAACACGTAGCGCATGTTCACCCGCCTCCCCTCCTTCCCTCCCTCCCACATGTCAATCACTGGTGCAAGGAAAAAGACAACTTGTGTGTAACAACTTATCCTGCTGCTTCTAAGCCTCTTGAGATGAACACAGACAGGACCAGAAACATCACCAAAGCAACTGGCATCTAGTCTAAATTAACTGTGTAAACCAACATTGATGTTAGTTTCTTGTTTTGTTTTGTTTGTAATAGTTGTCAGTTGTCAAGTGCAAGTTTTTTTCCCTCTGGAATTAATGAATGGCATTATAACACTCCTAATGCACTTGTTTAATTTTATATTCTTTTTTTTTTTTTTTACTTTTATAACACAAGACAGATTTTAGTTATACATTCAATAGTGTCTGTTGTACCGAAACCGTACCGAACCGTGACCCCTGAACCGAGGTATGTACCGAACCGTGACTTTTGTGTACCGTTACACCCCTAATCAACAGTAAAAGTCTCATTGTGGTTGTTCTGGCTGTTACAAAACAAACCTGAGAGGCCGTGAAATGATTAATGTGGAAGGGATAAAAAAAAACTTCTGCTACATTAATTTGTATTTTTTAAATATTGTAGAGCTTTAACCTTTTATGCCTGACACACTCAAAAGAAGCTATCTGACTAACAAGCTAACACCACATGGCACACGACTTAATAAAGTGAAGCTCGGGTGAAAAAGCATTTATAATACAGTATATGTAATATATGTAATTACAATAAAAGGCTGTGTATTGGACTAACACAAAAAGAATTTGAAGATTTGCTATCAAGTTGGATCAACACCTCTTGCTGCAGGGGTTTATTACATTACAGGCTTCCATGTTCCTTTGTCATGGTGTTTAAGACTCAGCCTCAGACCCCAGCAGTTTTTTGTTTTGACTAGACCGCTTCTAATTAGACACATTAATGATTCCTTCAGGGATTCGCTTATTTTCAGCTGCGATATATTCAACAATTACAAGACGTGGATTATAATAAACAGTAATAGGCATCGTCTTTGTGTAAATAAGCAACATGTATTTTCAAGCTGCTGCCTTATTCACCTGCTGCAGAGATGGACAGAGTACTCGACCCCAGTACTTGAGTAAGAGTACAAATATTACTGGTCAAAATTTACTCCATTACAAGTAAAAGTAGCTCAGTTGACATGTTACTAGAGTAAGAGTAAAAAAGTACTTGCTTTTAAAAGGTACTTAAGTATCCAAAAGTACATGCTTTTAAATTTACTTTAAAGCAGAAGTAAGCGGAATTTTTGTGTTAATATAAGTCTTAAATAGTTATATCTTCCGACAGCAATCACTTAGCCTATATAGAGTGTTTGGTCTGAAACACGGGTCTGTCAGTCACTCTGCTCTGCTGTAAGCCGAGGAGAAAACTTTTCTTGTATCCTACAAGTTTTATCCAATGAGGAGAGAGAACGGCATGAAGGGCTGCGTGTGCAGCCAAGGGATGTGCGTGAATGTGGTGACGTAGGGACGAGGACCAATAGATCCATGACGAGGGCGGGGGCTGTTAACTCCATCGGCTGACAAGACGTTATGGTGCATTCAAGGCAACTCGTAAATTGTGTTTTTCCGACCTGTGAAGTCGTACCAGTTCGATCTGGTACGAGTTCACGGGTCGAAAGTTACGAGTGTCCGTTATAGTGACTTTCCCAGGCAACAGGTCGGAAAAACACGAGTTACGGGTTGCCTGGAACGCTACAAAGTCGTAAGTTGTGACTTGAAGCTGTAACTTACGGTTTCAAAAGCCTGCCTGGAACGCAGCATTAGCCAAAACAACCGGATTGCTTACTTCTGCTTCAAGTAAAAATAAGAGTAAGAGTAAATTTCATATTTTTTACATCAATGAATTCCTATAATTTTTTCTAAATGAATTTAAGGAGCTTTTAACTCTTGTTTTTGAGAATTAACTCTTTGAAACCAGCTGCACTGATGTGCTGCTTTTAGGGGTTAGGGTTTTCTTCTTTGACAAACACAGCTTGTGTCCAATAGTATCTTCGGAAAAAAAAAAAAAAAAGAGAGCAGACCTGAAAGTAAGGAGTAGTTTTCAGCCTTCCTAGAAATTAACTTGAGTAAAAGTAAGAATATTTGTCTTGGAAATGTATTCAAGTAAGAGTAATAAGTACCATAGAAATCTAGTACTCAAGTAAAGTACAAATCCTCTGGATATGTACTTAAGTACAGAACTCAAGTAAATTTACTCCGATACTGTCTATCACTGACCTGCTGATCCTGCGCTAGCCGCCCTCTGATTGGCTCTGGTTTACTTCAGTTATGTGTGCCACTGGTTTTTGCCTATAAAAATTGTGTTTGAGGGTTTTACCTGCCTTCTGTTTTTGATGAACAAACAGTGGTCTAAGAAGGGCTTCCAACTGAAGTGCACTTCACTGTAGCCTAAAGGCTGTTTTTTGATGTGCTCTTGTACATAATGTGCTCACTTCCCCGGACACTATTTTTGGGTACGACACGACCCATATGTGCTGGACCCTACCAACTTCTTTTTTCTTTTTTTCTTTTGATAAAGGGATGCTTATACTTTGCAACAGTCTCCAGACTGTCTCCAATCCAAGGGGTTTCCTGTATGTTTCTCTGCTTCACTGCACCCTGCCTACAGTGCACCCCACTGGCTCCGACAAAACTGTTTGGAAGCCGCGTGCTGCACTTCACTCGAGTCCTGCGGAGAGGGGCTTTGCCATCTGTAGCACAAAGGTTAGCCTGGCACACGTCAAGTCCAAATGAAAATGGACCGTGATAACAGCATGTACAAATTAACACACCCAAATATTTTCTCTGTATCACCGCATAATGTCAGATTCAATAAGACATTTCACCCAGAAATGTATTAAATCCTAAATTCAATTGCAGATACTAGCAGGAGCAGCTTGAGTATAGGAGATATTTTTCTGAGATGATTTATTCATTCTTCCTTCTGTGATTTTTTTATAGTTTCGTTTCCAGTCTTAGTCATTTTCTGGAAAAAATGAAATCACAGGAGAAGGAGTGGGCAGGGTCACCAGTGCTGAACCTGCACTCTGAATCTTTCATAGACACATAAAGGATTCGGTGACGGGCCACACACACAGGTGTCACACAGGTCTAATTGGAAACACCTGTATGTGTGCGTGTGCGTGTGCATGTGCATGTGTATGTGTATGCAGGGTCTCTAAAATAGTTTAAAAGGGGGGATAATTTAAAGGCTTAATATACAAGAGTGTGTGAAATAATGTTTTATAGATGAATGAAATCAAAAGTGAATTCATAAATCTGCAGTTCTGGATCATTATTTGTCATCAACACCGGCTCCTTTTATTCAAATGAGATCCACCTGCAGTTTGGAGCCCTTCCAGTGGGAGCAGCGGGTCAGATGCAGCAAACCTGTCTGACTATTTTAGCAATTAGTGGAGGCAATTAAGACCAAGTGAGAAGTTTGTGCATTTTCAACCAAAATGACTCACTTTGTCTGAGCTTTTAATATTTTAAATCATATCTGCAGAGATCATTTGTGCCATTTGTTCCCCCCTTGTCTGTTGATAACCGTATGAGGCTGTTATGTTATCAGTGGCCGTATGTATCAGTATGGCAGCTACCGGCCTACTACAGAAATCTATGTGCAGCTCTCTGTGGCTTCGCTCTGTGGTGCCCACACATTGGAGTGGGCTGTGCGAGCGCAAAGATTGTTGGATGTTGTGTAGAGCAACATCGCCTGAGGAAAATAAATAATTAGAAAAGCAGAGTCATACAGACCAGGAGAGAATAGAATAGAATAGAATAGAATAGAATAGAATAGAAGTGGTTTTACTCCACACCATACATGTGTGCATGTCCCTGCATGTGTTTGGCATTCAAGGCAACGCTGGATGTTAACAATCACAAGGCCAGTGGCACAATCTCTCAACTGAGAGACAGGGTCAGAACCGATCCCTCGTCCAAAAACACAACCCTCCTCCCTGCTCCTCTCCCTCTGCTGCAGTGCACTCAGACGGGGGTCTCAGGACGGGCTGTCAGTCTCCAATCATACCACTAATCTTCCCTGATACACTCTGATGCATACAACCCCTCCTCTCTCTCTGCCTTCCTCCTCTCTACGTTTCGTTTTCTCTCTCTTTTGCTCACACACACCCCACACACACACACACACACACACACACACACACACACACACAGAAAACACCATAGGCCTTACAGCTATGGTATGTGAGAAATACCCTTGTACCTGTTTCCCTCACACAACCATCAGTGGTTCTAATAGGCTTCCAGTAGAAAGCCGTAGCAGTGTTTGAGGTGGACTAGAACAGAGTTGGGTGTCTTACTTGCTTTCCCCGGCCGGGGCCTCTGCAGCAGCTTCTGCACGGTGAGCAGGTCCTCGGTCTTCACCGCCTGCAGCAGTTCCTGGTCCTTCCCCATCTTCCGCTCTGAGCCGCTCTACTCCCGCAGCATCCTCCGACACAGCGGCGCCTCAGCCCAGCCTCACCACGCGGGGAGGGGTGCGTCTACCGCGGCCAACGAAGCAGCCTGCCTCCTCCTCCCCCCTGGTTCCCCTGGTTCCTGACGAGACCAGACCCCCACAACAGCTTTACAGCATATGATGGGGTGAGAGAGGCTGAAAGGGAGAGGGGATTGGATTAGGTGGGATGGAGGGATGCTCTCGGGTATCCTCCCCACCCCGCTCGCTCAAGTGCAGCGCCTCAGGATGGGGACGGGACCGGAGGCTACCGGGCCGGTCCTGAGTCCAGTAAGAACGGCGCGCTGGCGTCGCGTGCGTGATATTTTGACGGAGGAGATGAATGATCTCGTGTCCACGGTTTTGCTCGCGCTCCTCATCTGTGATAGCTCGCGGCTGGAGGCAGCTGCGTGCGCACGTAAAAACAACGATGCAACGGAGCGGGGGGGGTCTGGATCCTGGCTGAGGGGGGCGGGGGGGTCTGGATCCTGGTCCTGGCTGAGGGGCACGAGACGTCAACCGGACTGATGGAGCAGGAAGCCCCGCGGACCCACTCGAGATGATTGTGCGTTTAGAAAAATCGGGCGCACGCGGTGTCCGTGCTGCTCTCGTGCTCTGCGTCCTAAACACAACCTCGCGCCGCCGCCGCTGCTGCAGCCATCGCTCCGCGTGCGCTCGGGCTCTGTATTTGGTAATGATTTTTCTCCGCGTGAGGGGGTGGGAGCAAGGGGAGCGAGAGAGGGGGAGGAGTGGGGGGCACGTGCACGCGCCCGCGCGCTCTTACAGCTGGCCCAGCTCGTACCGCTAAATGGCTCGTGCTGCAACTTGGGGGCGGACCAGGAGCGCGAGGCTCTCCCGCCTCCTTCTCATCTCTCTCTGTCTCTGTCTCTATGGCGCTCCCTCTTTGCTTTATAGAGAAGCTGCAGAGATTTATTCAGCTGCTGGAAGATATAGCCCGAGTGAATAAACAGTGTATTCAGCTCCTATTCTTCTTCTTTCTCTTCTTGCCTCGTCATGTTTTTAGCCAAATTTTCTGCATCCACGGCCAGCCCAAGTCTCCATGGGGCCCTAAGCTAAATTTTATACTGGGGTCTTCTATTAGACATAATAGTACTGATCATTTACACACCTACTGCAAACTTATTTCATTTTTCTAATCTGTCATTACGAATCTTCATCCTAGCCCAGCATGTGTTTACCCATCTATGGTTTTTGATCTGAAATGGTACCAAATTCAAGTGCAGCCTGGGGTTGATAGCTACACTTAGCCTAATCTTCAAAATGATTGGCTATAGTACTACATCTGCTTTTTTATTTCTGGTTTTAAATAAAACGCAACAGCAATGTGCAACAACAATGTTAAGTGCAAGAACAACAATGAAGGGTTTTTGTAATTATGCAAGATTTCTCTAGGGATTGACCAAAATTGACCACTATAGGCTATATAGATTTTTTAAAAAGTAAATTGCTCTTTGGGGCCCTAGCACAGGGCCCTTAGCCTATGCCTTGGGCCAGCTCTGCCTGCCTCTTAGCTTGTCCCCAGGTGATGCCAGAGTCAGGTGCCCCCCACTGCAGTTAGCCTACTGCATAACTGAGACAAGTGATTTCAAATCCACAAACACATGGTCCTTCACAAAGACTCACCTGTTTCCATGTGTAAAAGGCCTCTTGAACAGGGTTGGAGCTAAAAAAAACAAAACAACCACTCCTCAGACAGCAAACTGATACGTCTGACCCAATATTTTCATGGGAGCTCGTCCAAAGTCCCATCCCTATACATCTGGGCAGATTCCAGCCTTTATCCTCTGGTACTGGCTAACAGCTGGAAGATTTTCTATGTGTGCATGTGCCAGACTTGATCCAGATGTGGTATAAGCATCTGACGGTCATGTTGTGGGCGATATAATAATAATAATAATGATAAATTTTATTTATAATGCACTTTACATTTAAGCAATCTCAAAGTGCTACAGTTCAAGCTTAATTTAAAAAGGGACACAAGTTAAGAAAAGTTAAGAAAAGACAATGAGTGTACTAAAATTTAGCAAAAAGCTTTCCTGAATAAATAGGTCTTCAGGTTTCGTTTAAAAGCATCAGTGGTCTGTGGGGCCCTTAGGTGGTCTGGGAGGGTGTTCCACAGCCTTGGAGCTGCAGAGCAGAAGGCCCGGTCACCCATAGGGCGGAGCTTGGTTCTCGGGGTTTTGAGGGTGTTTGAATTTGCGGATCAGAGGGTGCGTGTGGTGGGGTGGGGGGTGAGGAGTTCTTTGAGATATTGGGGGGCATGTCCATGAATGCACTGGTGGGTGAGGAGAGAGACCTTGTACTCAATTCTGAGTGGGACAGGGAGCCAGTGGAGGGTTTTGAGGATGGGGGTGATGTGATCATATTTGCGCACCCTCATCAGGATGGATCAGGATATATGGCTCAGTATGTGCCCCGGTTTTGGAACCTTGGACACATGTCTGGGCCAGACAAAACCAGTAATATGGGCTGGATTACACTCCCCCCTTACCAGCAGATAGCAGCTACTTCGTCATATAGAGCAGACCATTCAAGAATCTAAGAGGAAATTAATCTACAGCTCTGTGAGGATTGAGACATGCAATAACAATCCTGACACAATGATGTTGAATTAGTGTAATGTTTACTATAGTTTATGTGTTACACTGAATATAAAGCACAGCACAGGGTAATGTGGATACCGTTAATTTTGTATGTATTTCATGATGAATCAAGGTATTGAACAATAGAAAGTTTTACTGAAATCTACACATTTCCATCCAGACAATGTGCACTAAAAACCACAAATGTCACCATCATGTTGGTGGTGAGGGAAAAGTCAGGGGTTCACTTAAGTCCTTAGGACACATCTTGTGGGCGCCATTTGGCTAAACAAATAGCCAATATTGGTTGTTGAAATAGTGTAATGGAGCAACCTGACCAGTGCTGCAAGCAGGGCTAAAGTTATCACACATTCAACTCCTCTTTTAATCATAGCAGACACATTTTCACATTTTAAAATGTTTTAATAAAAAATAGTTACAAAACCATAGTAGATCATCATAAATATGACTCACCTCATTAACAGGCTATGCAAAGTGGTGACATTTTAGTATAACTGAAGCTGATAGGAACCAGCTTGAGCTGAACTTAGTGTTTAGTAATAATGAGAAAATACTAGCATGGGACACAGATTAAAAATATTTTATGTCTGGTGAACAACAACATGTGGGTGTTGACTCGTTTCTTTTCTGCCACGTTTCATTTTGGTATGAATGAATGTCATTCATTTATGAACCTTTACTCATTAACAACCTTGACGGTGAATCATTTGTAGGTTCTCATCAAGTGGTTACCTTTGACATGGTGGAATAAAGTTGGAGAAGTTGTCATCATTTTTGAAGACCCTCGTGGTAATATTTACTAAAACTGATAATGCAGAAATATTTAGGCAAATGTACCGGATGACCGAACAGTTCTATCTATCTATCTATCTATCTATCTATCTATCTATCTATCTATCTATCTATCTATCTATCTATCTATCTATCTATCTATCTATCTATCTATCTATCTATCTACCTGGCACTCTATCAAAAAGTAACAAACCAAACCTTTCACTCAATGCAATGTTTTATTTTTGCTCCTCCCACTGTTGTTTTCACCACTGTTTAGCTGTAGCTACATTTTGAATTTTCATCAGAATTTGAATTGATTTAAATTGATCTGTAATTTCTTTGTTGAAAGGAAAATGTTTATTCTATTGCTTGCCAAAAGTGAAATGCAATGATTACTGTAACACCACTCTTACTAATATGCAGCTACCACCAGCATAGGTTCGCACAAAGACTGTTGTTTCAGCTCAGTCAGTGATCTTAAGAGATTGTCATCAAAGGTTTTATTACCATAGCGTAGGTCATTACCAAGCTCTTTCCACCTCTATGCCAAGTCAACATAGCTGTCGGTGGTAGCGCCTTATTTGCCATAGAAACATGTCATCTCATTAAAAAAAGGTCAGATTATTCTTTTAAATTCCATTTTTGCCAACATAGGCTACTGTATCTCAAATACCCAATCAATTAATTAACCAGTTATACAGCATTTACACTGGAACCTACAACAACTCATTTACATGTATGCTAATCTCAATTAGAGAAGAGCACACATCAGTGAATCTGACAACATCTAATATGTCTTCTCTATCTGTCCAACCTCCTACAGATAACTCCACTCTCCTCTCCATTGTGTGTGTGTGTGTGTGTGTGTGTGTGTGTGTGTGTGTGTGTGTGTGTGTGTGTGTGTGTGTGTGTGTGTGTGTGCGTGCGTGTGTGAGTGTGTGTGGGCAGTATGCAGTGCTTGGATGCTGCTCTCTGCCTCCTCCACATATCTAGTGAGTTATGTAAGAACACAAAAAAGTAGCCCATATGGTGGGGAGAGAGTGTTTATAAATCTGACTCTGTTAACGCAAAAGCAAGTCACTTACCCCGGAGCCGTGTTAACACAGTTATATATACTATATAAATGCCTCGTATTATAGTTTAAAATCTACCTGCTTCTCCCCTCCCCCACCTCTCTTCTTTCTTTCTGTGTGTCTTTATCCTTGTATTGTTAGACAGGAACAGTGGCTTTGAGGCAGGATTCAATATGTCCAAGGGAGGAAACTGTAGATACATGAGTCACTTGGCCGTATCTATTACAATCAAAGACAGGTCTGTGTTCTCTCTGTGTGTGTGTGTGTGTGTGTGTGTGTGTGTGTGTGTGTGTGTGTGTGTGTGTGTGTGTGTGTGTCAACACTTGGTGATGAAAGGAGTGAAATTCTTTACCAGTGTGGCGCTTTCTCAGGAGAAGTGAGAAGTTTGTGCACGTGCATGCGCCTGCAGACACATCCTTTCATCACACATCCAATCAAACAAACAAGCAAACAGAGCATGACAACACTAGAACCTGTGATGATTCAGGGACAGCTTCCATGTTAGAAAGCAGATGAAAGAAAACAGAAAGATAGAAGAAGAAGCAGCAGCAGACAGGAAAATTCCTCATGTGCAACTCATGTGCATAATAGGTAGAAGATTTAGTTTTGCTATAAGAAAAGATTTTTGTTTAAATGTTGCATTCTGATAAGTGGATGAGATTTGTTCCATCACAAGTTAAATGCATCTCTGCAGGGACTAATCCTATCTGCATTTTAGGATCTAATTTGTAACAGTTATCTTTCCAGTATGTGGTTGAAAGGGAAACGCATCATAAATCTTATTCTGGCAAACGTGTGTATATCAGAGCCATGTATGTTTGAAACTTGAAAGCCACTTCATTTATCAATAGGCTAACAGAAGTCAGGCTGATATGATGCATCCACAAAAAAACACTGCCCCCATGTGGCAAGTCACTAAGCATACTCCCATGGGGGCTTGGGTGTTTACTCTTTGAAACAGGTCTTGCTCAGTTTGTAAAAATGATGAAGTCCCCGAAATACATTTTTGTAAATAAAAACAAACAAACTAAAACTTATAGTAAATATTTGTGCTAAACATAAACCAGTGGCTGAAATGTGCCATTACAACTCTTATTAAAACAAGTTGTTGATAAGTAGCTGTCTTTCTCAACTTTCTCTTCATCAGCTGAAGAATTATCAGTTATCTGCTTTCCAGTAGTTTGCACATTGTATTCAATTTTCGAAATATTAGTATCGACGACTTTGGGCATCAATGAAAGCATTTATGACAATATATCGCTTCTCTGTGAGGGTTTTGTTGTTTACGGGTTTAAAGGGAACACCTGAACGCACCCCAGTTAATATTTCCCGGTTTCTGATTGGTCGAGCTGCGCGTCCATCATAACCAAACCTCGCAGTCAGTCAGAGAGTGAGGGGGAACAGGTTGAAAAGGAGCTGGAGAAGCTCACAGATTCAAATACTGTGGTTGCAGCTTGTAACCGGACTTAACACACAAACTGGTGAGAATTTCTTTTTATTGTCCTGTATTTATTTAGTCGTAGTTATTGTGTTTCCCGCGTGTTACAGAGACAGACCTGCTTTCTGATGCGTGATAAATTAAATCGCGCATTCATTAGCTTCGCCGTACCAAGATTATTTCTGACGGAGCTATCGCGTTAGTACTCGCTTAGCTAACACCATCCCATGATGTCAGAAGCACACATTAAGGATAAATATGAGCTAATGCTGACTTGATCAACATAACCGCTCACATACAACAGTCAGCACTATCCTAATTTAATATACCGGGCTAACCTCCATTCACTGTCTGAATACAACACAGCGCTGTTCAGGGCTCCTTAGCTTAGCAACGTGATCAGGCTATCGTCGTGACTGTTGATAGTTAGGATGAACCATCACCAGCCCTCATTTAAAACTCAGCGAACCACATTTATCTCATAAAAGAACATTAACATTTTCGACATGTGTGTGTTTAAGACAATAATTACCCGTCCAGTTACTGTACAGCGTGGTGTTGTGGTGACACATGGTTGCATATGGCATCTGATGGCAGCCCAGCCTTTTTTTGTTGTTTGCTGTGTTATTGTTCTCTGTCTGAACTTCCTCAAGTGTGCGACTGCAGGTAGACTCAACATCACAACACAAACCATACACCGTGTATGCTAAGACCTAAATAAATGAATGAATACATAAAAATAACAAGAATACAAGAAATCAAATTTATATTTATAATTTAAAAAAAAAAAAGGTAAAACAGTACGAAGATAATTAGCATGTGTAGAAAGGATGATTTATAGATATAAAGCAGTTGAGGTACAGTAGTAGGCTACACAGACTGTTGCCCCTTCACAGTAAAAGCTCATTGTCTACTGACTGGTTTGACAAGGCGTGTGCTGAGGGGCGCAACCAACCGTTATTTCCACCGTTGATTCATCTGCCAGTTATTTTCTCGATTAGTCTGGTCAGTTGTTTTAGCTATGAAATGTAGGAAGATAATGTAAAGTGGTCATTGATATCACCAAGAGTTCAAGTGTCAGGTGTCTTCTAGATGTCAGAAGTTGTTATACCAACAAAAACAACAACCTGATCACAACAGGTGCTTTTGCTCAAAAATGACCAAACTACAGTATATAGTTATTATCAAATTATTTGTTTGTTCATATCAGTTGAATAATTGATTAATTTGCTATTTATTGCAGGTCTAGCTATGTTGTGGTGATTTTCACAGTAGGAAATTTATCTGAACTATTCCAATTGCTGATTCTGGACAGTTGGTCCAATTTATAGTAGTTTCAGTTTCAACTGCTGTAAGTAACATGTTGTAGGATGGTGCTGCAGCTCAGTCTATAAGGGGAACTCCTTGTTTCTGTATAGGGAAGCTTCTTTAATAACTCAGTCATAGTATTTGTGAAAATGAACGTTTGTCCAGGTTATTTTACAAAGGCTGATTTAAATATCGTTGTTATGCATGTTTTTAACTTCAGAACAGCTCTGAAGAGTGGAAACAACAGAGGCTAAATACCAGTATAGATAAAACTGATATTTAGTTTCCCCCATCCCATGCTCGCATGAGTACACACTTGTCCAGTCAAGGTTGAGTGATCACCATATTTTTATATTCCAGTCTGTCTCTCATGATTTTATACACTGAGGGAAAAAGAGATCTTTAAACATGAGTCATCGCTTTTTCTGTTTTTTCAGTGGCTTACAGTATTGTGCGTCTTTAAAGACCAACCAAAATATGTTTCCTGTTCCTCCCCGAGTCGAGATTCGAAAGCTGACCCGATGATTTTTAAAGGAAGTAACCCCCTCTCCTCTCTCTCTCCACTGCAGGAAGGGCTCAGCGCAGCGTGGGTGCCCAGGGATCCACTGCCTGAGTGTGGGGAGAGCAGCGGCCAAGACCCCAGAGTCATGAACCACACCAAGGGCGGCCTGGTCATCTTCACCGCCAACTCCCACCCCTCGGGCCGCGAGCTCAGCAAGAGGATTGCAGAGTGAGTAGTACAGGAGGGAATAGCTGACATATTAAAAACATTTGCAAAAGAGGAAACATCCCATATCGGTCACTTGGGAGCAGCTCCGCCGTCTCCTTCGTGTCACATGAGGCGGCTTCTGTTAAATATAGAAACACTGCACGCTTCTTGAGGGATGGGTCTGGATGTGCTGCGTTTGCATCTGAATTAAGGGATTTGCATTTGCCAGCACATGTTACAGTGTTTACAATATGGCCGACCAGAGCGTGGCCATGGTGCTACTTCACAAAAGGCAACAATGATGCAGCAAAATGTTATCTCTGTGCAAACATATTTCCAACAACTAAATATGTCTTGCAGCAGTTTATTTTTTCCTTTTTCCTTCCTCTCCTTTTTTTCCCTCTTTTCCTTCAGTGAATATTCAGTATTTATATTTCATATGTATTTATTTTACAATTTTAACCAAAAGGAATCTTTTCTTTTTTTCTCTCACGCTTCAATAATATGCCATGCCTGTCATTAATTGTCATTTAATTCTTCTGCAAATGGTAGATGAGCTGACAGACAAATGAATTCCCCTTTGTGGATTAATAAAGTTATTAGTATTAATATTAATATGCGTTTGTCACGCGGTAATTCATTCACAGGACACTGTCTCTGGCTTAGGTCGACTGTTACATCTCTGCTGTCCTTGGGTTTTGTTAAACATTTTCAAATTCTGCCTGAACCAAGAAAAGCATACTGAGTATGCAAAAGACACCTTGGAGCTCTGTACAAGTCTGTTTAATGGAAATATGGGTTGGACAAATACATGACTTAACTCTGTTTGTTTGTTTTTCCACCTTTCCACCATTCCAACTGCTGAACAGGAAGGTTAGAGATAGGATAAAGTACAAAAAATGGAAAATAAAGATATAAAAAGGTTCAAAAACATTGGTTGTTCAAATAGAGAAATGCATGATATCCTCCAGACTAGAGCAGCCAGAGGATCGTGCAGTATATATGGAGAAGAGTAACTGTGCGTTCACACCAAACGCGATGGCGGCGATGTCGATGTATCGTGTCGCTTGATCACATTTTTGATCATCACGTCATCCGCGCGATGACGCAACCCACCTCCCGCTATTTTCTTCACCTCACTCTATTTTCTATCTCTCGTCAACCATGGCTGAGTTAACAACCGTCGTTGCACTTGACCTGTTGTGGACCCAAACGCCGACCCGCCATGTCTGTTTTTATCGCGATCGCGGTAAAAGTACGACGTTGTATCGTAGAGCTCCATAACTACTTCAGTGACGTGGTTGGATATCAACGCTGATTGGATGTCGCGGCACAGCGTCGCGCGATTTCTCTTGAAAAGTTCAAAGCCCAAAGCGCCATCGCGCGCCATCGTGTCATTTACATTGATTCTGAATGGAAGCTTGTGGCGTTCAGGGTTTCCTGGCCAGGGGGGGAGGTGAGCGGGGGGTTCAACCTGAGGACGGTTGCCAAGAACCATTCTCTGCAAAAAAAAAAAAGGATTAATTAATTAATTCGATTAGGCCTACCACTCAAACTTAGAAATGCAATATGGTGATGGTAGCCTATGTGAATATTTATTTAAATTCACATGCATGAACAGAGTTTTTTCATTCAAACATAATCAAGTCCTTCATCAAAAAGAAATTTTACAAAAACAAAAAATACAATTATATAGGGGTGTACTGATTTGTTTTAACAACGATTCAATTTGAATCAAGATTTGTGGGTGCCAATACAATTCAAGGAGATATTGGTTCACTTATTACTTAGTTACTTATTACTCGTTACTTCTGTAAATTGTAATGAAATTACTTTACTTGTTACTGCATTAGAAAAGTAACTTCACTACTTATTACTTTACTTTCCCATTTCTTAATTTACCGAGTATATACATGGACAAACATCATAGCCCTAGTATCATCACTTAGGCCCGGATGTACTAAAGGTTTGCATGTACAAAAACGTGTGCAAACTTGACTGCACAGCTGATCTAACCGGGAGCACCAAGGACTGCGTCTCTCAAACGGGCAAAATTGCACGTGCAATCCATTTAGCGTGTTTGCCTTGATCAATATGCATATGAGCGTTTCTGCCAGAACGTGCAAAATATTGGGAGGAGTAGATGCAAATAGATTTATTTATAAATATTATTTTTAACCTGAAACAGATTGCGGTGGAAGTTTTTGTGTCTTTATTTAGCACCTTTGAAAGGCAAGTCTTAACTGGTACAGCTTTGCCGCAAATGGATGCGGATACTGAATTAATACGTACCAGGGCAAAAGCTCTTATGTATCTGCATTTCCTCGCGTCTAGGTGATTTTCAGCAAACTGTGGAAGGAAAGCGCATTCCTATGGTCTAGTAAAGTAGTGTAGTTACCAATATTTTTAGTGTAATGCGTTACTTTACTTCGTTACCCAAAAAAGTAATATCATTACAGTAATTTGTTTCTTTGTAACTCGTTACCCCCAACACTGGCACACAGCTATGCATGCTGCCAATACCATTAGTGCAGACTTTTAAACCCATCTTTAAAACGTTCAGCATTTGTACAACCCTTCACCTCAAGAAGATCCAATTGAGTCAGACACACACACGCACACACACAGAGACACACGCGCGCGCACACACACACGGGACAGAGAGAGAGAGAGCGTGTCAGCTGTCACTTTGTCACTCTCAGTGTCGGCATGGTCCGGTAAAATAAAACAAAACTCGTCAGTCTTTGCCACCTTTTGGTCGGGACATGTTATTATTTATCTGACATATTTCACTCAGTGGACCGGCGGATCAGCTGGTGTGTGCGTGGTGTTGCCTGCCCTATATGATCCATTTTTCCCTCTCTCTCCATCGCACGGTACATCTTCATAAGCCATACACTGTCTACACAAGCCATAGGTCGAGGTGTGTGGAGTGAGATGGAAATAAGGTAGAGCAGAGCCTCTCTCTCATGTTGAGTTCCATATTAAAACAGGTGCGTCAGTGCCAGTGCTCTTTGTGCTCTGTAGGGAAGTAACGATATCAATCAAAATCTCACAATATTACAATAGGCCTACCTAAATAGCAAGCCCATGGCAGTGTTTCCCCCAGAAAATTTGTTAGTTA
The DNA here is from genome assembly GCF_045865225.1 of Trachurus japonicus. Classification (NCBI taxonomy): domain Eukaryota; kingdom Metazoa; phylum Chordata; class Actinopteri; order Carangiformes; family Carangidae; genus Trachurus; species Trachurus japonicus. The sequence goes on along the minus strand of NC_140914.1, from coordinate 33,520,016 downwards.
AGGTGGTGTCTGAGGGGGGGGGGGGGGGGGAAACGCACCGCGCCGCGCCGTATTAAGTTTCGCTTTCAACACGCGCTGCTGTTATGCATGCACGCTTCTCTGTGGTGTGTATGTGTGTGAGACAGTGTTGGGCAAGCTACTTGGAAAATGTAGTGAGCTAAGCTACAAGTTACTCTACATGAAATGAAGCTTTACTACACTGAAGCTACCCACCAGAGAAATGTAGCAAGCTACGCTACAATAAAATGACAAAAGTAGCTTAGCTACATCAAAGCTATTTTTTTTAGAAGTTAAATAAAGTTTTTCATTTATATCGGCCCATTGTGAGTGCTGAAAGATCTATGCAAGTACATTCCAAAAAAACCCAAGTGTCTTTTCAAACAGTGGTTCCTAACCTTTCTTGGTCAGATTTTTTTTTAATTAATCAATTAGGCTACTAGACATTTCAAGCGACCTCATTTGAATCTCAGGCGACCCCACGTGGGGTCCCGACCCAAAGGTTGGGAAACACGTTTTAAAAGACGTCGGCCACGGACGGAGTGGGCGACATGCTGGGACGAGGAGCTTTCGTTTTAACTGCTGCAGCCGTCTCTCCCTCTCTACTCAGCATACTGTTCAGGGTGTTTGGTTTGATTCATTAAAAGGCGCGTTCCTACAGGAACGGTCCCGTCACTCAGTCCTCTCAGTGGCCGTGTCTCCGCTGCAGACAGGACGCACCGGGCTCTTGGAGCGACGTGCAACGGTGCGCGCGGTCGCTGTGCAGCGATAAAGTTGTCCAGCTACGGCTCTGATTCACGAACTTGACTATCCCTCCTCCTCTGTCACCTGCTGTGTGCTGCGCTCCGCTGCAGCAGATGGGCATCAACAGATACGTAGGCTACATTACGTCACATGGAAGCGGTGCGTTTAAGGTCTAGAAATGCCTGGGGAAATGTAGCTTCTGTGGACGCTACCGCGCTACTGATCAATTAAATAGCTTAACTACTGAAAAGCTATTTGATGTAGAAAACAGCGACGCTACGACCACGCTACTGAGAAATGTAGTTAAGTTACTAACGCCGCTACTTGTAGTAACGTCGCTACTGCCCAACACTGGTGTGAGAGGATGCGGCCATCGTCCGACCGGGGGCGGCGGCGGCGGCGAATATCGCTACATTTTTTTTTTTTTTAAGACGTTAGTTTAGGCGGCAGCTCTTTGTTGTTAAGGCGGCCGCCTTAACAGGAAAGCGCTGCGGGAAACCCTGCATGGTATTTATCCAAATCTCACTGTATGATAGGCTAATACCCAAGGGGGCAGTTGTCGGTCTGAGAAGTGAAGCTCACTTCCGCATTCAAAAAACTGCAATCCCCTCGGCTTCCTCTGGGGGCTGGTGTCAGAAGGGAGCATTCTCCATAGACCCCCATTTTAAAATCGCCGATTTTACATCCTCAATAAACATGTTAAAAGCCTGGTGTCAGAACGTTTTTTCATCTCAATCGATAGTTTCTACCCCCGCACACACTCTGAGGGGGGTGAATTTTTTTTTAACTCTACCGTTAAGTTTTTAACTTAGGTTAAAACTCTGGCCAATTAGGGCGCGGAAACGATGAGTGACAGGTCCGAGCAGCTCCGTGGACAGGCTGCTTCGAGGCCAGTGGGCGGGTTCTCGGCCGCCCAATCCAACATGGCGCTGTTCAGGCCGCCATATTTGAGTCACAAAAACGACTCCCCAAAACCAATGGGTGACGTCACGGGTGCTACGTCCATTCTTTTTACAGTCTATGCCAATACCACATAAGCTCCAGTACAATATATATTCCATTATCCATAAGTCAACAACAAGAACATTTGGTCAAAGATGAAATATCTTATCTGCCTTTCTCAATCACCAGCCTTTGTCCCCTTCTCCCAACCTCACCTGCCTGTCTGCCCCCCCACCTCTCTCACTCACTCACCTCCCTCCCTCACCCCCTCACCCAGCTCACCTCGCTGCTTCTCCCTCTCCACCTTATAATAAATACCTGGTTCTGTATCTGCCGTCACACAACCCAACGGTAGTTTTTTTTTCAACAGTATAAGTTTAACAATGTCCGCGTATTCCGCGAGTCGCGACATAGTGTGTCTGTCTCACGTGCGTTACTGCAGCTCTCAGTAGAAGCTGCAGCTACTGTTGTTGTTGCTGCAGGTAGCCTGCCTGTAGCACTTTGACAGCAGTGAAACGCATGCAGCCACACACACACACACACACACACACACACACACACACACACACACACACACACACACACACACACACTAAACAATCAGCTGACACAGTGACACGGATGATCGTCTCCGTGCCGTCATTTCATATCATTATTATTATTTATTTATTTATTTATTTTTACTGCTACAGTGGCTTGTGGGCTGATCAGATCCACCCGCCGGTGATAATATCCAACTTTTAATTTCCAATTTTTCTGATCTCGCTTGTCGCTCCTTGAGATTGACGTGGAAAACAGGAGAACTCGAAAAGATCAATTCACAGAATTTTGAATCGATATTGCATGTTTTAATAAAAAATCGATATTAATTGATGGATCAATTTTTTGGACCCACCCCTACTGGCGACGCACATGCTTAAGCCGCGTCACTGCTTGCATGCATTGCATCGTTTTTTGTTTTTTTTTGCCGGACATTCTAGCCCGGGCGCTACAGATTTCAGGCCGGGCAGGGCGCCTGGCCAAATAAGGTCTGCAGGAAACCCTGGCGTTCATCACCTCCATTGCGTTTGGTGTGAACGCACAGTAAGAAGTGACACAAAAGCTGAGCTTCTACAAGATGCCACTTCATCTTTAAGATGAATAAATCCATAAATCCTCGTCACCTGCAGCCAGCTTCAAAATAACAACCTGGGCTCCACGTCGTGCAGCATCGTTGTTCACATCTCATCATGTTCTGTGTAAACACAACATTCATTACCTGCAACACCAAGTGGAAAAGCACACGGTGCTGCAGCTGCAGCCCTGACTCCACCACGACACAGGAGTATGTGGATGTTTATACAACAAATATTCAGCCTGGCCTGTCTGACTCCTCGCTCCATTTGTGTCTCCGTGTGTGTTTGTGCGCATTCATGCGGCAGTGGAGCAGCAGTATAATGCAGCATGTTAACGGTTAACTGGGAGAAAATGTGCAGAATGCAGACTGAGTTTGTGGCAACTTATAACAAGCTGATCTGTTCAAAGGAGCAGTTTGGCAACAAAAAAATCCATATACAGGCTACTGGCAGTATGTACTCTTTTTTTTTCTTTTTTTTCTTTCTTTATATAATTTGTTATGTATAAAATAACATGCTACCTCTGGAATCCCTTATTTGTGAGACTGCAAAATGTAAACCAAACATTCTTTGTGTTGAATGCCAGTGAAGCAGGTTTTATGTTTAAAGCTAAGCTGAAGTTCTCTCTCTCTCTCTCCTCCAGGCGGTTAGGGGTGGAGCTTGGCAAGGTGCAGGTCTACCAGGAAGCTAACAGAGGTGAGATGATGTCTTATTGTACTTATAGACCGAATCGCCTTGTTGTTTACATTCTACTTCCGGGTAGAAAACCAGCACGTAATTTGAATGAGAACAATAGTAACGAACGAGAATTTAGCTATATATATCATATTTTTCACGCCCTATCACCGTTTAGACAAATCTGAAATGATTGAAGAAACATTACTATTTATGTGTGTGTGTTTTGTGTTGCTATGTGTTGTATTTATTCAGTTTGGGGGAATCACGGTGTCTAGAAAGCATCAGTGGCTGCAGCTGACAGGGACAGCTGACGGCGGTAGCTAAGCTAACGGCGGTAGCTAAGCTAACACCAGGACGTCAGCTGTTAAAACCCTCCCGTTGTCGGACACGACATGAAACTACTCCAGTTAGCTCAGTCATGTTGTAACTAAGATATCCGCTGGAGAAAATATTTTTTCATGGACCGTTTATTGAGTCACTGAGTTATTAAAGTTACACAGGTAACCATTAACCCAGCTAATCTCTGATAACCATGACTAATTACAAAAACGTGCACACATAAATAGTAATGTTTGTCCAATCATTGGTTTTATAGACTTAACAAACATCAGATTAGTCTAAACGGCGATATAGTAACATGAAAAATTAGATATATATAGCGAAACTCTCGTCCGTCACTATTGTTCGAATGCTGGTTTTCTGCCCGGAAGTAGTTGTAAACAACAAGGCGATTCGTCCTATTAACATGAACTTTATTGGGTGAAGATGTGGTCTCACTCAGCAGCTGTAGAGAGCTGACCAGTCACAACTCATTGAGTGAAAGAGGAGACGTATGTCTGCACGTAAGTCTGCAACACATGGATAAGACAGAGCCCTGTGGTGCAGCCCTGACTGTTCAAAAGGGAAAGTTAAAGGGATAGTTCACCCAAAATTGAAATTTCACTCATCTACTCACTAGGGCTGTCAGAACGAACTTCGCTATTCGAATACAATTCGAATGTTAGTCAAAATGAGAACATTCGAAGGTGGAAACTGACGTTCGAACGTTTGCCTTCGAGGAAAATTAACGTAGTGCGTCGCGACGTTCGGAGTAGTACACATCTCAAAATGCAGTTGTTGCTGTGCACAAGGTAAAGCTGCAGCTTCAAATATACGAGCAGAGTTTTTTGAATTGCCCGTTCATTCGGCTGCCACGGTGCGCATGTGTCCCCACACTACACGCACACCTTTTTTTAAAAAATCGATAGATCCGCGGACCACTTGTGTGCCGATCACAGATCAGCTGTGATCTGTTGCACCACTACTCTGTGCCCTAACCCCGCAGCCCCCGCAAGGGGGGGGGGGGGGGGGGGCGCTGTCCCCGCCCGTGAAGCCGGGTTTCCACCGAATCAACTATCCTTTTTTTTTTTTTGTAAATATATACCGCAACATATGGTTCACGTCAAGATAACTTACGTATTTTTGCTATTCAAACTTCCACAGTCCATAGTTCTCTTTGTTTAACACTTCAAGAGACTTTTGGTTAAGTAACCATGGACAGCTCCTATGCAGGATTGTTCTGCGTTCTGCTGTGTCGTTGTCGCCACCGTCATCGCTGCCCCCCCCCCCTCTATAATGAGGTTAAAAAAAACATATAAAAAATTCGAATGTTAGTCGAATATTTAACATAAGATGGGTTAGAAATTCGAACCTGATTTGGGGGGAAGATTGACAGCCCTACTACTCACCCTCATGTGGACTAAGGGCTGGGAGAAGTTTCAGAGTCCTCCGTGGCGTCTCTGAGTTACAGGGGGTCTCGGCGTAGCAGTGCATATCCATATAACGGTTGCAAATGGATACCAACTGTCTTCGTAACAAAAAGACACACCATGCACTGCTACGCCGAGACCCCCTGTAACTCAGAGACGCCACGGAGGACTCTGAAACTTCTCCCAGCCCTTAGTCCACATGAGGGTGAGTAGATAATGAGTGAAATTTCAATTTGGGGTGAACTATCCCTTTAACATGGGAGTGTTGGTACGGTTCACCTGGTTTCAGACATGTCTGCATGAAACCAGTTCTGAACTTGTTCAGGCGAAGACTTTATATGTTTACTAAGATGAAGCGGTTTACAGCAGCAGAAACAAACACGGCGTGTTTGACAAACATTGTCCTTTAACAATTTAAACATCACTCAGCCCCCGAGAGAGAGAGGCAGTTTCAAGCGAAATATTTGCGCGAATGCCGCGAGTAAAAACAAATATTCCAGCAGGCAAACTCAAGCGAGTAGAGCAAGGCAAATATTTTACTCGCGCCCGGTGTGAATGCACCGTAACACTTTAGCCTTCAACAGCGTCGGCTGCAGACTCTTTATGTTCTCTGTCTTCTGACTTGTTGAGGAGCATCACAGTTTTCTCAGTGAACTCCCTACAAGTCCATGTCTGCTGAATTTAATACTTTGAATATATTTTATATTTTAAACTCCTTAAAGGGATAGTTCACCCAAAATTGAAATTTCACTCATTATCTACTCACCCTCATGTCGCCTAAGGGTTGGGAGAAATTTCAGAGTCCTCCGTGCCTTCTCTGAGTTACAGCGGGGCTCCGTGCAGCACTGCATGTCCATATGACGGTTGCGAACGGAGCTCACTTTTCTTCGTCCAAAAAGACACACCAAAAAACATCCAAATACCTCCACACAGCTCGTCTGTAATGTCCGTCTTGTATTGAAGCCCCGACATGAGAAATTGTCCCGAAAAAACTTAAATAAGTATATATTTTAAGCTTGTTTGTGGCGGAAGCTCCTCTTCCTGAAATATAGACTTTTAATTTTTTTCAGAACAATTTCTATTGTTGGGGCTTCAATACAAGACGGACATTACAGACGAGTGTGTGGAGGTATTTGGATGTTTTTTGGTGTGTCTTTTTGGACGAAGAAAAGTGAGCTCCGTTCTATATGGACATGCAGTGCTGCGCTGAGCCCCGCTGTAACTCAGAGAAGCCACGGAGGACTCTGAAACTTCTCCCAGCCCTTAGTCGACATGAGGGTGAGTAGATAATGAGTGAAATTTGAATTTTGGGTGAACTATCCCTTTAAAAGAAAACCACCAGTATCTCATTAACCTCAAATAGTCTTTATTTCTGCTATAAATCAAAATTCTAAACACGGTGTGGACTTGACGAGTTGAAACAGAAGTCTGCATCGTTGTTATATCAGACCGAAAACAAAGTCTAGTCTCTGATTTATTGCTCGTTATATAAATCAGCAGCTGAGCTTTTTGAGTAAAAATGCCATTTATCCCCGACGACTCTCTCCGGCTGGGGGATTATTTAACCAAAAGTGTTTTTGAGTCACAGAAGTTAAGTCTCCTCTGACTAATCACCAACATCTGAAAGTCGGCAGTAGTTACGCATGATGAAATATGAAATAATTACATTACTAATTTATTAAATCCAAAGTGCTGGATAAATGCTAACTCCAACCTATGGCCCTTAAATTTCCTCCCACAGTACATGCTCAGTGTGTTACCTTCAGGAGCAGAGTACTGACTCTCAGGAAGACTTTGCAAACTGTTCCCTGGGTGCAACAAGATAGTGATACGACACAGACAAAACAGAGCCTGTGTGCAGCAGGATACAGATCAGTCAAGGTCCAAGTGCAGACCAGAGAAATCAAAGGGGAACTGAGAAGTGAAATCTGTCTAGAAGGTACAGAATGTATTGAAACACTAATGTCTTTCAATACATAGGTTATAGATCAGGATCAGCTCATGCAACACCTCTGTGGCTCTTTTTCTATTTCGTCAGTTTCATAGAGCAGCGCCAGAGGATGTGAGCTAAATACTCGAGTTGAAGTTCCTCAACCTGTAATACTCACACAACACAACTGGGTTAAAGGGATAGTTCACCCAAAATTCAAATTTCACTCATTATCTACTCACCCTCATGTCGACTAATATAAGGGCTGTGAGAATTTTCAGAGTCCTCCGTCCCTTCTCTGAGTTACAGGGGGGTCCGCGCAGCAGTATTTGTCCATATAATGGTTGTGAATGGATACCAACTTTCTTCGTCCAAAAAGACACACCAAAAAACATCCAAATACTTCCATACTGCTCGTCTGTAATGTCCCTCTTGTATTGAAGCCCCGACATGAGAAATTGTTCCGCCGGTCGCACTGACACAGGAAGAGCAGTGAACTGAGACACTGGGAGCTTCTGCTACAAACCAGCTTAAAATATAGATTTATTTAATTTTTTTCAGAACAATTTCTCATGTCGGGGCTTCAATACAAGAGGGACATTACAGACGAGCACTATGGAGGTATTTGGATGTTTTTTGGTGTGTCTTTTTGGACAAAGAAAGTTGGTATCCATTCACAACCATTATATGGACAAATACTGTTGCACGGACCCCCCTCGTAACTCAGAGAAGGCACGGAGGACTCTGAAAATTCTCAAAGCTCTTAGTCCACATGAGGGTGAGTAGATAATGAGTGAAATTTGAATTTTGGGTGAACTATCCCTTTAATAGCAGTTTTGACTCTGTTCCCTGTGTGTCTGTGTGTGACATTTGTCTCTGACTAAGAAGCATTTTGTTTTCTAATCTCTTTTCTATGGAGGCACATTGTTGGAATGCTACTATCTACAATTGCACTGTGTGTGTGTCACAAAGGGCTCAGTCCTCTAATGAAGCCGACAGGCCTTGCAGCGTGTGTGTGTGTGTGTGTGTGTGTGTGTGTGTGTGTGTGTGTGTGTGTGTGTCTCTCTCCTTCTGACACCCCATTTGTTTCCATAGAAACAAGGGTACAGATCCAGGAGTCGGTGCGAGGCAAAGATGTCTTTGTGATTCAGACGGTGTCCAAGTAAGGAAGAACACACACAATTTAAAGTTTCAACATTTTCCACTCTGCAACATCTCTCATCATGTTTTGTTAATTCTCTCCTTCTCTCCACCTCTTCCCTCCCGTCCCTCGGCTGCACCAGGGATGTCAACACCACCATAATGGAGATGCTGATCATGGTGTACGCGTGCAGGACGTCCTGTGCCAGAAGCATCACAGGAGTTCTCCCCTACTTCCCTTACAGCAAGCAGTGCAAGATGAGGAAGAGGGGCTCCATCGTCTCCAAGCTCATCGCCTCCATGATGTGTAAAGCTGGTGAGTGGGAGAAGGGTATTGTTACAGAGGTATTGTTAAAGGGATAGTTCAACATTTTGGCAAATTAGCCCATTGCCATAATCCCTATAGTCATAGCAGTAGGTTCGTTACCTTTAATTGTCGGTGCAAGCTATTTTTAGAACGGCGGAGCAGAGCCGCGAGCTGCTCAGAGCTACACTACGGAGGCTCATGGGATTTCTTGGTTTCCCTCATCAAACTCATCAAATACACAATCCAACAACTCCACAACGCTCTGGTGGACAAGTTGTGACCTGCACATTCACCACGCTATGAGATAATAACAGAACGTTACCAGACAGAGTTGTTTTAGAGGGAAATACAGAGACTGCTTGATAAAAAACTGCTCCAGACTGGAATGTGCATCAGTGGTTTTGCATAAATTTCCCTCTAAAACAACTCTGTCTGGTAACGTTCTGTTATCATCTCATAGCGTGGTGAATGTACAGGTCACAACTTGTCCACCATAGCGTTGTGGAGTTGTTGGATTGTGTATTTGATGAGTTTGATGAGGGAAACCAAGAAATCCCATGAGCCTCCGTAGCGTAGCTCTGAGCAGCTCACGGCTCTGCTCCACCGTTCTAAAAATAGCTTGCACCGACAATTAAAGGTAACAAACCTACTGCTATGACTATAGGGATTATGGCAATGGGCCAATTGGTCAATTTTGGTCAATTTGCCAAAATGTTGAACTAACCCTTTAAGTGTCTGTCAGGGCTGCTCGTGAAAGTGTGTGCTGTTATAACTGTAAAGCTTAACACTGTCAAACTGACCTGTGTGCAGGTCTCACACACCTGATCACCATGGACCTCCATCAGAAAGAGATCCAAGGCTTCTTCAACATCCCAGTGGACAATCTGAGAGCTTCGCCCTTCCTGCTGCAGTACATCCAGGAGGAGGTGAGGACATGCAGTCATTCACAGCACCATCAGTTATCTATTTGGATTGATTCATTTAACTACATCGTTATTACAGGTTTACAGGTTATTACAGATTATATGTCCAGTAGCACTTATGTGTGGTTGAATTTTCAGTTAGTTTAATATGTTTTAGCCTACTTTTACACCCTCCCCCCCCACTGTCCGCTCCCCCGTCGGACACGTTCCGTCATAGTCACTCACTCACACACACATCACACAGCCAGATCGCACAGAGCTTATGAACTTGATTAGTTTCAACAAGTCGGTTAGGTTTTACCGTTATGACTGTTTATCACCAATAAACACAGTAGATGAGGGTGAGTGACTGAGCTGCGGCAGGTGAGGTGGGGTGGGGTGGGGGTCCGCGGCGTGGAGCGGTGCGGGACTCTGACTGCAGCGATGACACTGTGACTGATCGCAGGTGAGCCTGTGGGACGGGTCCCGCTAATCGTCGAAAACAGCAGTGATACGTCTCCAAACCAGAAACGTCTGGAACAACATCGGAAAAAGTCGCTCTTGACAAGAAAAAAAAAAAAAAATAGGGACCGGACCTGCTGTGCCGTGTAAAGAAAAAAAAAAAAAAACTGACAGCGAGTGCGTGTCATGACTTCCTGTATCTGGCCCTTCAAAATAAAAGCCTTATAGCCTTTCATATACAGTTCGGTCATATAGATTTTGACTTAATTTTGACAAGACAGGGCTCCAAATGTTTTTGTTTTTTTCCTGCGACCAATCGACCAATGAGATTTTGGTCTGCTAATGTTTAGCCCTAGTATTCAGTTTCTGATTGGTGAAGACACAAGCCAATGTTTGGTAATGACACTTACGTCATCATTTTTAATTAGTCACGGTAATACCGTATACCGTGGTAAAATGTGGAGGAAGTTTGACGGTATCAAAATTTGGATACCGCCCAAGCCTAATCCCCATAATAACGAAAAAGAACATATCCCAGCCTAATGGGCTCTATGCACAGCTCCACCACTTCCTGGATTTAAGGCAGGTCTTTCATTTCCTGTCTTACATTATTGGACAAACTGATTAATCCAGGTGTGTCTGACCATTGTGACTACTCAGACACACCTGGATTAATCAGTGTGTCCAATAATGTAAGACAGGAAATGAAGGACCTGCCTTAAATCCAGGAAGTGGTGGAGCTGTGCATAGAGCCCATTCCATATTTGGCCATCGAGGCTGGAGCTTTTATACCAATACCAATACTAGTAAATTTCCACGATTCTCGATACCACGATTTAAAGCTGGCCTGTGGAGTTTATACATATAAAACAATGTCCGTTACATTGCAGCCACTGCCAAACGACTTATTAGGATGATCATTGAACGCATCTCCACCACACAACAGTCCCTGGTTTACCCAGGAGCGCAATTGCCTCTGAGGAGCGACTTTCCCGCGCTGTCGCACAGGGAATTACGCATGCAACGCAACACGTTCGGATTTGACGTAGGGTTTAGAGCGCTGGTAAACAGAAGAGAAGAAGAACATGTTATCTTATTTTTGTCTAGTCTGATATGCAGCCGGTGGAAGCACTGACACTGCAGCCACCGGAGCGGAGGAGACCCGACGGCGGATTCGTCCCGCCCCCCTCCCCCCCCGACACGCACCGCACCGCAACTGGAGAGATCCGCCCGGTGAGCGCGTTCAGAGTCGACCACCGTACCCCCCCTCTCGCTGACCTCTGCGGTCCTGGACCGCACAGGTACCAGGAGACCAAGACCCCCTGTCATGTCGGTCCTCCACCCTCTCTGATCCGCCGCAAGTTGCCAGAGCCCCGCGGAGCCCAGTCTCTCCCTCCTCTCCCACACTTCAGCACCTGTCCTGCTACAGCTTGGCTCGCTCCACCGTCCTTTACTTTTGAAGTAGCTATAACTAATAATAATGCAACGTATAGCCTAACTATACACGCGTATGAGTGATCAGAACAGTAAATTGTTTACGCTACGTTTAAGAGGAGTAAAGTCATTTAAAACGAGGAGTGAGCCGAGCCGAGCCGACACGGTGCAGTCTATGGGTGCAGCCCAGGACAGGTGCTGAAGTGCGGATGAGAGGAGGACAGACCGGGCAGGAGCAATACAGAGGCGTCTCGTCGGTCCTCGGCCGTCTTTAATGTCCCGAGACACCTCTTTCAATCCGTTTAAGGTTATTTGTTTGTGTTTAGGGAGGCTATATTTGCTTAGAATATTTTTTGGCAACCAGAAAAGCAATGTTTGACCCGGCGTGGCGGCGCCATCACACTCGCTCGCAAAAAAAAAAAAAGATAAGAAAAAAGGAAAGAAAAAACGCACTTACACACATTTTGGAGGAGGGAAGCGCGTCACAGCATCATTTTTTATTAAATCATAGTTTTCTCTAAATTAAGACAGTGTGCGGGACTATTTTTTCACCCAGCCCCCCCCCAAAATGTAGGCCTATGTATAAAAATATGAAAATAAATTGCGTGTAGGCCTAGATATCGTTTAGGGATTTTTTTTTTTTTTTTTACTAAACGTTTACAGTTTCATTCCGTGTAAACGTTTACACATGTATAAGGTCACACCCCTAAATAAATGCCAAAGCTGAATGACCACAACTTTTTTTTCTCTTCCTACTTCGCCAGTCACCTGGTTGCCTGGTTACCTGCACTTACCGTTCGGGGAGGGAGGGAGGGAAGGGGGGGGTTCAACGTCATCGAACGGCGCAGGCTGACTGTTGCAGTAGCCTACTCGAAAAAAAACACGGCTGATGGCTCGTAATGAGCAAAGCTCCACAGGGCAGCTTTAAGGAGAAAAAAAAACATGTGCTTCTAAATTCATTAGGCTACTTTATTTAATGAATGAATAAATAAATAACTGTTTCACATCAAACTTGTATTTAAGCTCCACTGTGGTTTAACAATGAAGTAAAAACAGAGTTAAGATGGTAAATATGGGATGAAGAGACTTCCGGTGGGCACGTCGGCGAGATGGCAGGCTGACCTAACGCTCTCCCCAAATCACAGATTATTTCTCCAGATTCAAGTGCTTTAGTGTGGCAATATAGTTGTTAAACGAAGGAAGGGGACAAAACCAGCAAAGCTAAAAGTAAAATGAATACAAGATCCGGAAAACATGATAAAGTAGCCGTGGAGAGCGACGACGAAGCTAGTGCTAGCTCGCCTAGCCCGGCCGGACTTGATGCGACTGATGCTAGCCTGCTAGCTAGTATTCACACTGAGATCAAGGCAATGCGCTCCAATGTAAAAAGTGAGCTGCACTCATTCCGGTCTACACTGAGAGAGGACGTGAAGAAGGAGCTGACTGAACTCCGAGAAGAGCTTAACCAGGCCCTGGGAGATATCAGGGGGGACTTGAAAAGCACAACAACGCGAGTCGAGGAAGCCGAACAGCGTGTGGCCGAGCTGGAGGAGCGCCGACAAATGCAGCAAAAACAGGAATCCCTGCAAACGAAAATGACAGATTTGGAGGCCCGGTCACGGTGAAATAATGTCCGCATTTATGGAATACCTGAAGGTGAGGAAGAAAATAATATGATGGACTTTGTGGCCAAACTATTAAAGTCTGAGCTGGCTACTCCCAGGGAGCTCGATCTGAAAATACAGCACTGCCACAGAGCCCTGGCTCCGCGACCACCACGAGAGGCTCCGCCACGTTCCATAATAATTAACTTTCACAAGTATAAAACTAAAGAACTGATCCTGTCGTCTGCTTGGAAGAAGGAGGTCTTTTACAAAGGCACGAGAGTTTATTTTGACCACGACTTTCCGACGGAGGTAGTTAAGAAAAGAAGAGAGTATGCAGGAATAAGGAGAGTGCTTAAAGAGAAAGGTGTGCGGTTTCAGACCCCCCCACCCGCTAAGCTCAAGGTGTTTTTGGACGGTGGACCCAGGATTTACAACGACGCAAGAGAAGCCGCAGATAACCTGCGGAAAAGGGGGTTCCCCATCGACCAAAACGAGCCAGGTCCAGCCCCAGAGCCTCGCATCACAGCGTGGGAGAGGGTCAGGGACAAGCATCGTCAACGAGCATCCCACCTGGAGCTGATACGAGAGAAGCTGAGTGCTTTCCGCCACAACCCCCAGGAGACCTGACTCCAGTGCCAGGTTCTAAATGTGTCTGATCTCCCTTAGCCCCACCAGGTGATTTGATAATTAGCAAATGACTCATAATAACTGTTATCCTCTCCCTCCTGCCCCCCCCCCCCTTTTTTTTAATTATTATTATTTTATTAATTTATTTAATTTGATCTTCTTCACGTTGATCAAAGACTGACTTTTAGCTTGAGTTAAGCAGGCCAATTGAAAATGGGAGAGTGGTCTGGTGGAAAGACTGCCATGGTAGAGTACTATGCCAACTGAAGTAACTTTTGTAACCTCAAAGAGGGGCCCTTTTGTTAAATCAGGCTTTCCCCTCAATTTTAAAGAGCACGTAAACTCTTTAACAGTGGAAGTCAATTTGTTGTATACTCACTATGTTTTGTATTTACATTTCTCTAGTTGTTCCTACCCAAGTTCAAGGGTAAGGTGTTACAGGTTGCAACAGGCTATTAATGACACAAGGAAACAAAGCAAATGGACTTTCAGGAATATAAGATAATAACACTTAAATTAAAAGGGAAAATATCCAAGTGGCTTTCTGGTAAGAGACACATCTCTCTAACTCAGAACATGAAAAATTAAAAAAGATGGGGTTCACTAACACATTCTACTCCTCCCACAAATCTGGACATAAAAGGGGAGTGGCAATTCTACTCTCAAATAAGCTACAATTCCAATTAACCGGCCAAATTAAAGATAAGGAGGGTCGCTATATTTTAGTTAAAGGCATGATTGATCTCAATGAAGTCACTTTGTTAAATGTATATATGCCACCAGGGCACGACAGATCATTTATTAAAAAAATATTTGACTTACTAGCCCAAGAGTCATCAGGAACTTTAATCTGTGGGGGTGACTTGAATATTCAATTGCAACCCAAACTTGACTCAACAAATTTACACAAGAGGAGAAACCAAAACTCAGTATTCATGTGGAAAATGCTTAGGGAATTTGGTATGATAGATATATGGAGGGATCTTCACCCCACAGAAAAACAATTTACTTACTACTCCCCTTGTCACGCAGAATATTCCAGATTGGATTTTTTTTTTTTATCTCTAATGCTGATAGACACAGAATAAGTGAATGTAAGATAGGAGTTAGAGATGTGTCAGATCATTCAGGAGTATACCTCTCTCTACATCTAAACAATAAAAGGAAGAATACTCTATGGAGGCTCAATACTAGCTTGTTGAATTATAGAGTTTGTAAGGAATATATAAAAGAACAGTTAAAAGAATATATGCTAAATAATGATAATGGAACAGTGTCACCAAATGTCCTGTGGGATGCCTGGAAGGCAGTACTTAGGGGTAAACTCATAGCCTTTGCATCCCACAGGAAAAAGGAGAAACAAAAACACTTAGCAGAGCTGCAGTCTAAACTGAAGAACCTTGAAACTCAACATTCGACCCACAGAGACCCACAAACATGGGCCCAACTAAAGTGTATTAAACAAGAAATAAATCAGATTTATGATGAAGAAAATGAGGTTTACTAAACAAAAATATTATGAAACCGGCCCAAAGGCTATGAAGCTTCTGTCTTGGAGATTACGTAAACAACAAACAGAAAGAACTGTTTACAAAATAAGAAACCCAAAAAACAACAAAGTCTGCCATAAACTAGAAGAAATTCAACAAGCTTTTGAAGTCTACTACAAAGACTTATATACTCAACCTGACAAAGCTGATGACTCTGTAATTGATGAGTTCCTGAAGTCCTGAAGACTCTTCCCTCAATAGGAGAACATCAAAATAATACACTGACAGCTGAGATAACAACTGCTGAACTGGGTGGCGCTAACTCTCGACTTAAGGCCAACAAAACACCAGGGTCAGATTGATTTGTTAGCGAATGGTACAAAACATTCAAACTTGAGATGATGCCTTTTCTTCTTAGATGCTTCAATCACACCCTTAAGGAAGGCCAGATGCCCCAATCTTGGAGCGAGGCAGTAATATCAATAATTCCTAAGGAGGGAAAAGACAAGGGAGAATGTAGTTCCTATAGGCCGATATCCATTTTGAATACGGACTATAAGCTATTTGCCTCAATTATGGCCAAAAGGATAGAACATATTGTCTCTGAAATGATAGACCCTGACCAAACAGGATTTGTCCGAGAAAGACAGACTCAGGACAATATTAGACGAACACTCCATGTGGTAGATTATGTGATTAAGGGAAATATTAGTGCAACACTCATTAGTCTAGATGCAGAGAAAGCGTTTGACTCTGTTGGATGGGGCTTCCTCTATCAAACACTTCAACGTTTTGGCTTTAATGAAAAATCTGTTCAGTGTATTAGATCACTTTATTCAAACCCCACCGCCAGAATAAGAATCAATGGTCACCTATCACAATCTATCAAGCTTGAGAGAGGTTGTCGCCAAGGATGCCCACTAAGCCCCGCCCTCTTTGCGCTCTTCATAGAGCCCTTAGCTCAGGCAATAAGGGAGGATCCAGAGATTAAAGGCATTTCAATCGGAGGCAGTGAGTATAAGATAAGTCTGTTCGCAGATGACATATTGCTCACTTTAACTGATTTACAAAGAAGTATACCAAAGCTGATGTCTCTTTTGAGACTGTTTGGCTCATATTCCGGGTATAAATTGAATACACACAAGACCCAGATACTCACATATAATTTCACACCGAACACTGACTTGAAAGGCAGATTTGATTTTAAATGGGACGCCCCTGCCATTAAATATTTAGGAGTTTGGATCCCAAAAGACATTACCAAAATATATTAGACAAATTATGATCCAGTTATTAAGAATATCAAAGCAGATCTAGATAGATGGACTGTACTACCTTTAGACATGTCAAATAGAATTGAAACGATAAAAATGAATGTCCTTCCCCGGCTACTGTATTTATTCCAGTCACTTCCTGTAGAGATCCCTGCAAAAGATTTTAGGGAATGGAATAGAATTATATCAAGATTTGTCTGGAACAGTAAGAGGCCCCGAATAAAATATAAGACCTTGCAGTTACCTAAAGATGAGGGGGGACTCTCTCTACCATGTGTGGAGGACTATTATATTGCTGCCCAGCTAAAACCTCTAGCTTGCTGGTGTAATCCAAACTATTCAGCTATATGGAAAGACTTGGAGTTAAAGCAATGTGAAACACCAATACAGGCTTTATTAGGTAATTGCCAACACCATGATCCCCACCTGGATAAATTAAATAGCTGGACCAGGGCTGCTCTTAAGGTGTGGTTTAGCTCCTGTAAAAAACTCCATCTTGAGAAGCATGCAAAAATATTGAAATGGGTGTCATATGACTCAGAATTTATACCATCGCTTCTAGGTAAGCGATTCAGGCAGTGGACACACAATGGTATTACTACCTACTGCACTATA
The DNA here is from genome assembly GCF_045865225.1 of Trachurus japonicus. NCBI lineage: Eukaryota > Metazoa > Chordata > Actinopteri > Carangiformes > Carangidae > Trachurus > Trachurus japonicus. The sequence goes on along the minus strand of NC_140914.1, from coordinate 33,503,004 downwards.
GTTGATAAGGATGGCCTACAGTCTTTCACCCACATCTGTAAATCATACAGACTGGGAAGAGAGGATATGTTCAGATATTTCCAGGTCAGAGATTACTTCAACAAGGAAATAAAACTAACAGATAATAAAGATGCCAATCTGATCAGTGTATTTATAGATGCATATAATGCTAAAGACAGTAAACATTTAATTTCACAAATTTACAAAAGACTACAAAACTCCAAGAACCATTCTACTATCCAGGTTAAGCAAAAATGGGAGGCGGAGTCTGGCCTGGAGATATCTGAGGATGATTGGAAATCTGTTTGGGCAGGTCAAGCTAAAACCACCAACTCCAGAGCCTGGCGAGAATTCTGCTGGAAGAACATAATAAAAATTTTTGTTACTCCTAAATTGAAATTTAAACAGCAGGGTTTTCAGGGACAGGATAAATGCTGGAGACAATGTGGCCAGACAATGGCCGATCACTTTCATATATTGTGGGCTTGCCCGCTTATCCAACCATATTGGCAAGCGCTTGCTGAAGAAATTCAGTCAATCCTTGGTTTAGAAGTTGATTTTTCTTTCATCACGTTATACCTGGGTAAATTCCCAGTTGGACTTATGGCTCAGGACAACTATCTTTACAAAGTGCTTTTGGCTGCAAGCAAAAAGGCCATTACACGGAAATGGCTGCAGACAAATTTGCCATCAAAGAATGACTGGATCACCATTGTTAACGAAATACAGTGCATGGAAAAACGGACCTTTGTCCTAAGACTACGAGCTGAACAATTTGCCAAGTACTGGGAAAAGTGGACTTCAAGGTTCTTATTGGTTCTTGTGACAACCTTCAATCAGCAGCAGTGAGCGAGTGGCGCGCGTTCCGCGGGAGCGAGCTGCTCCAGCTGCAGTTGAAATTAGATTTTTTACTTTTTTTTTTTTCAAGGCATTAATTTCACTAGCGGTTTTAAAAGTACATCCGGGCCACCGGGCCATTTATATTGTCGACCCCTCAATTACAAACAGTTTTTACTGCTGCAGGATACTTTACTGAGAAATTGGCCGTACTTTGATATTTTGGTTAGTATGATGATAACTGGTCTTATTTTTTTCTTGAACAAGAAGGTTTTAAAATTGAATAATTCAAAATGGCTAAAGGTTAAAACTAACAGGCCCCAGGCATAAAATCATCATCCTCATTAGTTCGCCTCCTTGTTCCTGGAGGTAGAAGTATCAAGATCAGCCTGTTACTTTGTAGATTTGTTAAGCTGTTAAGCTACACACACACAGACGACTGAGATCGATTGTTTATACGTTTCAGTGTTACAAAAGAAAAGGCTGTTAGGATGGCGACAAGTGATTGACTTTGAATGTGATGTTAATGAGCCTCTTTATTTTCCGTCCCCCTTCAGATCCCCGACTATAGAAACGCTGTGATCGTGGCCAAATCTCCAGCATCTGCCAAAAGGTACAGTAGGTTTTCTACAACCTGCTGTGTTTATTAAATCACCTTCAACTGTGCTGAGCTCCAACTCCATTCTGTTTGAAGTTAATTAACATGTTAATGACACACCCCTTAGTCCATGGGCCAGACCAGATTTTGGTACCACTCAGAGTGGCAAAATCTAGTAACATTTTTTGAAAAGGTACATGTCCATAGATGATATTTTGGTATGATAACCCATGGTGGTAGCTTTTTGACAGTTATCAGCTCATAAAGTTATCAACCCCCTGCAAAAAATAGGCCTCTAAACGCAGGGGGCATATCTTGTTTTGTGCTCATTTTCAGACCTTTACTCATATGTTATGAGGGCATGTTTGGTAGCATTTTAAAGTGTACAATCCTAGCTTTCATTTAGACCTAGTTTTGGGCCTATCTACAAAATATAAAGGTCACATGGTCAGAGGTCAATCTGTCTCAGGAACTATTTTTCCACTATTTTCGCCTAAACTGTAGTCTTTCTTTTAACACTGTGAAATGTAGGAACAGCACTGACACAAATAACAAAAACTGAAATACTCACAGGACTGTAACAATTCAGGAAATGCATAATCTTCCCATAATTTCCTACTATGAGGGATGATTATGGGTCTTAAAGTGGAACATGGGCCCAGGCGAGAATTGTCAATAACTGCTAATTCCTCTGTATTTCTCAAAGAGTTTTTATGTTTTCTATATATCTTTGTCCTAGTTATAATCATCATCATCATTATAGTCCAGAGTTAAGGCAACTTCTTCATCCTCCTCCACCCTCTGATTTGTGCATGTATGCAGTTTGCACATTTTCGTGCACTTTTTACTCTCTACATCTTTACCCTAATCATCATCATCATCACCAGTCCAAAGTATGCTTTGTAGGTTTGAGCGTCCGAGCTCTTTAAATAATAATTGATAAATTAGTTATAAATAGCCTTTTCTAGGCATATATCTGTTTTAACACATATTGGGATTGCCTCCATCAGATACAGTATGATGTAATTTATTTGCTTAGCTAACTTTGTTCATACTTTCTAGTTGGCTCAATTAACCTTATAGTGGGACGGCATAGCTAGACAATTGTTCATTTTGTGATAAAAGCATCAAATTTGGTACACTGATTGCTGAATATATGTTTAATGAATCTGGATATTGGGCCACTGCAAATTTTAATTCTGATGACTGTGGCAGCCATTTAAAAAAAAAAGACCGCCAGTGGTGACTGGCATGGAATGCTCTGTCCACCCTACAGCTGCTGTTTCATCTTTTCAGCACCACAAATATAATTTAGAGACATTATAACTTTAGAAAAGCCTTATTAAAATGTAACAGAATAGAACATAAACTCTCTGTAACTCTTTCTTGGCTCTCGCATTCCCCTTCGGTCTTTTGATTGGGGTTTTCAATTATTAAAGGGATAGTTCAACATTTTGGCAAATTGGCCCATTGCCATAATTGCTATAGTCATAGCAGTAGGTTCGTTACCTTTATTTGTCGGTGTAAGCTATTTTTAGAACGGAGGAGCGGAGCGGCGAGCTGCTCAGAGCTACGCTATGGAGGCTAATGGAATTTCTTGGTTTCCCTCATCAAACTCATCAAATACAAAATCCCAAAACTCCAAAACGCTTTCATGGACAAGTTGTGACCTGCACAATCACCACGCTATGAGATAATAATGGAACGTTACGAAACGGAGCCGTTTTCGAGGTAAATACAGGGTAAATACAGAGACTGCTTGCTGAAAAACAGTCCCTGAACGCAACACGCATCAGCGGTTTTGCATGAATTTACCTCTAAAACAGCTCCGTCTCGTAACGTTCCGTTATTATCTCACAGCGTGGTGATTGTGCAGGTCACAACTTGTCCACCAGAGCGTTGTGGAGTTGTTGGATTGTGTATTTGATGAGTTTGATGAGGAAAACCAAGAAATTCCCTTAGCCTCCATAGCGTAGCTCTGAGCAGCCTGCCGCTCCACTCCTCCGTTCTAAAAATAGCTTACACCGACAATTAAAGGTAACGAACCTACTGCTATGACTATAGCGATTATGGCAATGGGCCAATTTGCCAAAATGTTGAACTATCCCTTTAACATATAGCTAGGCAGTACGCACAGTACAAAAAGAAGACCAAAGTTTCTGACACAAGCATGTCTAAATATAAACAACTCAAAGAAAAAATGTAAAACGTTATTTCAGTCAGTCATTTCACATACAGTTGGTGTTGTATTTTATATTGGGATGACAGTGGCTAAGGAGGTGGAGTGGGTCGTCCAATAACCAGAGGTTCAAATCCCGCCCCACCCCAGTTGCTGTCGTAAGCATAGATCTTATCCACCTTGCCTCGTGTGATGTGTATGCATGTTTGGTGGTGGTCAGGGGGGCTGTTGGTGCACATTGGCAGCCACACATCTGTCAGTCTGCCCCAGGACAGCTCTGGCTACAATTGTAGCTTACCACCACCGTTACTGTGTAAAAATGCTTTGAGTGCCAAAAAGCGATATATAAATCCAAGCAATTATTGCTGGAAAGCCTGATAAGTCACCTTTATGACAAGGTTGGACTGGGAGTGAGCATTACAGCTAAATAATAATAATAATACATTTTATTTTGAAGTGCTTCAAAGACTTTGATAAGGGTCTTAAAGGTGGACAGGTCGGTGCAGTTGAAGATTTGGGGAGAGAGTTCCAGAGGGAGGGGGCAGCGACGCTGAAGGCTCTGTCGCCCCAGGTCCAATGCTTGGTCATGGGGGGTAGTACAGGAGGTTGGCATCGAAACTGTATACGGTAAGAAACAGGATGCCAGTGAAGGTTTTGGAGGACAGGGGTGATATGGTCATGGGGACAAGTATAAGTGAGCAGGTAGGCAGCAGAATTCTGGATATACTGGAGTTTATTGAGGGTTCTGGATGAGAGGCCATAAAAGATGCTGTTGCAATAATCAAGTCTGGTGGTGACGAAGGCGTATAAAGGTTTCAGCAGCAGAGAGGGTTAGGATGAAGGGAGGGACGAAATCAGGCAATAAGTGAAAGAAGGCAGTCCGGGCTATCTGGGTGATGTAACGATCATAGGAGAGGGTGCTGTCAAAGGAAATTCCAAGGTTATGGATGTGGGGGGAGGGAGTTAGGGAGATGTTGTCTGTAGATTTTGCGAGAGATTTGGGATCAATGAATAATATCTGATTTGTCATAGTGAAGTTTCAGAAAGTTGTGTTGCATCCATGATTTAATATTGTTGAGGCAGGAGATGAAAGTGGAGTGGATTTTGTAGAAATGTAAAGCTGGATGTCATTGGCGCAACAGTGAAACTGGAGACCTTGGCGATGGATGATGTTAGTACAGGATGAAGAGGAGGGGACCAGACCTTGGGACAGGGGGACAGTGGAGGAGCAGATATGACTGAATTCAAGAGAGTGCAGTTCCAGTGATGTTTAGGGTGGAGGAAAGACAGGAGAGGAGGATGGAGTGACTGATGGTGTCTAAGGCTGTGGTGAGGTCGAGAAGGATGAGGATGGTGAGGTGGTCGGAGTCTGAGGCGAGGAGGATGTCATTGGTGATTTTAAAGAGCTGTCTGTATTGTCTATGGAATCCAAATTGAAATGGTCCAAATAGGTTGTTGGCTGAGATGGGCTTTCAGTTGTGCATAAATGACACGTTGACGTATTTTAGAGAAAAATGGAAGGTTTGAAATTGACCAGAAATTGTTCATGATGTTGGGACTGAGACCAGGTTTCTTCAGGATGGGGGTGACAAAAGCTTCATTGAAGGAGGGACAAAGCCTGAGGTGAGGGAGGTGTTGATAATTGAAGTGATGAGAGGAGTGATGATGGAGAGACAGTTATTCATGAAGCTAGATGGAATGGGATCAAGCACGCAGGTTGAAGTTAATTCTTTAAGAAGAGTTGGGATGTCAGGATGAGTGGGTAGTGCCTCCCAAAAATGCCAAAATCCCCTGCAATATCCTCCCGTGGGTATTTACTCTTGTACTGAGCTCCAAGTGCTGCCATGTGTGTGTCAGTCACAGGTGTATGGCTGGTACCTGATTGGCGTCCAGACCTCAACCCAAATGAATTCTTGTGGGATCAGCTTGGGAGTTGCTGTACATGCTACAGTGACCAACACAACCACACTGGTTGACCTTCAATAACTCCTGGTTGATATATATATATATATATATATATACTTTATTGTCCCCTGGGGGTAAATTTGGCCTGGACTCAGCGCCGTCAGACCCTTCAACCACATACAAAGACCTGTAGGCTACCAGACTTCTGCCTCACCCAGGGGCGGGTCTGCCATGGTGGCATGGAGGGGCACCTGCCCCCCCTAAAATCTGATTGGCCACCCTGTGTGCCCCCCCAATGGTCAATGACTCGTGGTCAATTACTGTGAAATGCTCTTAACCACTCCTATGTTCAGTGTGCAGACCTACTATATAAGCACAAATTTCTGACCATAGGGCCAGAACTACTAAAGGTTTGTGTGTATAAAACCGCAAACTTGATTGCACACGCAAACACATGCTGAAGCTGATCTAAAGGTAAAGGTAAAGGTAAAAAATGAATTTAAATATGCAAATATGGGCGTTTCTGCCAGAATGTGCAAAATATTGGGTGGAGTAGATGCAAATAGATTTATTTAGTGCACGCAATGTGATTTACCAAACCTGAAACTGGTGTTTTTGCGTCTTTATTTAGCACGTTTGAAAGGCAGGTCTTAACTGGCACAGCTTTGCCACAAATGGCTGCGGTTACTGAATTAATATTTTCCAGGGCAAAAGCTTGTATATCTCTGCATTTCCTCACGTCTGGGTCATTCTAGCGAACTGTAGCAGTTTTTCAGGTGTGTTAAAAGTCCTTTATGCACAACGCACGTCTCTCCTCCGGTGCGCTCCTCTCCAGTACCTGGCTGCTCTGCTCTGGGACCGGGACTGAGACGTCACCGCTGCCTTCACTCCGTCTATCATCCCTCTGGTCAGGGTGTTTAGACCCGAGTGGACACCTGCTGCCCAACACTCATCACAGCAGCTCTTCCTCGTTTGCCAAGGTTTTATGATGAACCACATTTTTCTTTTGTTCTTTGCCTTATAGGCCTTTCTCTTCATCTTCTCTGTACTTCATCTGTTCTCTTCTTGTTTTACCAATCACATATAATCTCCCTCGTTTCTTCTGCTGCAGCTCGACAATATGTTTATTTGTCCCTCTATTAATCCATCAGATCAAATTTTCATTCTGCGTTTGTGGCCATCCAGATCTCTGTCCACACTCTCCATGGCGGAAACGATTACCACACGCAAAGCACTAATTTAAATACTGCGGTTTGCGCGTGTCGTCATTTAGCGGGTTACTCTTAGTAGATTGCCTATTTTGCTTGCGCTAACCAAACACGCAAAATTGTACTACGAGCATGCAATTTAGCGCCCCTTATCTGGGATCTTAGTTAGCCTTAGATAAGGCCCTTAATAAACACTGTAGGCTACAGCAAACTTCCCAGTGTTCTGTCTACTAAATAAAGAAAATGGTGTAAGATTGTTGTTGTCAATTTCAACATTTGAGAAATGCTTGTTCTGGTTATTCTGTATGTTGACTGTTACACAAAACACTGAGACGTTTATTGTCCAGAGCTGAGCTCTAACTAGTGGGTAAGAGTATAAGATATTGTTCATTGAGAATTTATGTTGCTTATTCTGCTTTTTGTTAATAACATAGAGTTGATTAGTAATTGATTGATTATAATCTTAATGTTGACACTGACAGCGGAAAATGAAAATGTCATAGGCATAGGCATTAATGCTGCAAGACATAGCCTACTAAAAATAGTGTGTAACTGTACAATATAAATATTGAAGAGAGCGATCAGTGGTAGCCTTCATTTTTGTTACTTGGGTGGTAGCCTTCATTTTTGTTACTTGGGTGTTACTGGGTGTTACTTGGGTGCCCCCACCCCCCACCCCCCCCCCCCCCGGATTCACTGTTGCTACCCCATGTGCCCCCCACCAGAAAATACTCTGGACATGCCCCTGGCCTCACCAACAATCTCGAGTGTACAGAAATATGCAAACATGCACAAATCAGAGGGTGGAGGAGGATGAAGAAGTTGCCTTAACTCTGGACTATAATGATGATGATGATGATTATAACTAGGACAAAGATATATAGAAAACATAAAAACTCTTTGAGAAATACAGAGGAATTAGCAGTTATTGACAATTCTCGCCTGGGCCCATGTTCCACTTTAAGACCCATAATCATCCCTCATAGTAGGAAATTATGGGAAGATTATGCATTTCCTGAATTGTTGAGTCCTGTCCTGTGAGTATTTCAGTTTTTGTTATTTGTGTCAGTGCTGTTCCTACATTTCACAGTGTTAAAAGAAAGACTACAGTTTAGGCGAAAATAGTGGAAAAATAGTTCTTGAGACAGATTGACCTTTGACCATGTGACCTTTATATTTTGTAGATAGGCCCAAAACTAGGTCTAAATGAAAGCTAGGATTGTACACTTTAAAATGCTACCAAACATGCCCTCATAACATATGAGTAAAGGTCTGAAAATGAGCACAAAACAAGATATGCCCCCTGCGTTTAGAGGCCTATTTTTTGCAGGGGGTTGATAACTTTATGAGCTGATAACTGTCAAAAAGCTACCACTTAGGATGGGTTATCATACCAAAATATCATCTATGGACATGTACCTTTTCAAAAAATGTTACTAGATTTTGCCACTCTGAGTGGTACCAAAAAGTCAAATTTTGGCCTCTGGCCCATGGACTACCTGTTGTTCTCCTCTCACCACTGTGCTTGTCTTTTTTCAACCTTTTATTGTTGAACAGATTTTAACTCAACTGCTGCCTTCAGATAAAGGAGCTCGGTACATTGTTATTAATCATTACCCATTGTGTGTGTATATATATATATATATATATATATATATATATATATATATATATATATATATGTGTGTGTGTGTGTGTGTGTGTGTTCCTGTGTGCGTGCAGGGCTCAGTCATTTGCAGAGCGGCTGCGTCTGGGTATAGCAGTGATCCACGGCGAAGCTCAGGACGCAGAGTCGGACCAGGTAGACGGACGACACTCCCCACCCACCGTCAAGACCACCGGAGCCATTCACCCCAGCATGGAGATACCATGTAATGCACACACAGTACAGATGAGCCCTGTAAACACCAAGCCGTCTGAGAATCTACCATATACCCCTTTCCCACTGGCCAAAAAACCTGTTTAAACCCGCTAACAATCGGCTTTTTCGACCCGCGTCAAATGACTCGGCAAGCGATGCGGCCTTCAATCGGCTCGGCTCTGATCGGCTTCCAGTGGGGAACGCCAGACCCAGGTCCAGTGGTGTGCCCCCCCCTTGTGGCCCAATTGTTAAAAAACGCGTGCTAGAGTGCCCCCTGGGAGCCAAAATGCGCATTAAAGTGCCCTCTTGGAAGCCAAAACACATGCTAAAGTGCCCTCATGGGGGCCAAAACGTGTGCTAAAGTGCCCTCTAGGAGCCAAAACGCATGCTTATGTGCCCTCATGACAGCCAAAATGCGTGCTAGAGTGCCCCCTGGGAGCCAAAATGCGTGCTATAGTGCCCTCTTGGAAGCCAAAACACATGCTAAAGTGCCCTCATGGCAGCCAAAATGTGTGCTAAAGTGCCCTCTAGGAGCCAAAACGTGTGCTTAAGTGCCCTCATGACAGCCAAAACGCGTGCTAAAGTGCCCTCATGACAGCCAAAATATGTGCCATTGTTTTTCCTTTTCGCCCCTGCCCTTCAAAAATCTGTGCACGCCACTGCCCGGGTCAACCCGCTAATTTACGTGATGACGTTGAGCGTTACGTGACGCCATGTCATTGCGCCGGTTGCGTCTCATATCACGTACCAAAACAAAGCTCTGCTCTCATTCAAGACTGGGATCAAAAGATCAAACAACACTGACCAAAAACGATTGAATGAGAGTGGGGCGACTGGTTTATGCTCTCCCCCGCGTCGACCCGCTAATTTTAGTGGGAAAACGGCTTTAGAAAGTAACATACAGAATGTCGATCAAAGATAACCTGAAACACAGTGTGTCTAACTGTGTCTGTGTCCTGTTGTTGTTGTTGTTGTTGTTGTTGTTGTTGTTTCCAGTGTTGATCCCTAAAGAGAAGCCTCCCATCACTGTGGTAGGAGATGTAGGAGGACGTATCGCCATCATCGTGGTGAGAATATACGGTTTGATGGGTTTGAACACATTATTTATGGCCTACTGAATCACATTTCATCATATTATGAATAAGCATTTTTATGGAGGTCCTTTAAAAGATGTAAAAACATCACACACAGTGATTCACAGTTTGCCAAATGATTAGCTGCAGCAGAGAGAAGAAGCTGCTGTTTGGCTGCAGGTCGGTATCTCTGTGCGAGACATAAAGGAAAGTGGTCCTGTGGGAGGGATGAACACTGTACAATGCCTTCATGACGCCACTATCAATGGATCCAGAGTGTGGGTTTTCCACAGAGAATTGCTTATTCTTCTCTGTTTTGCTGTGGCTTTAATGAGCTTTAGAAGTCACTGTTCCAGTGTGAGCAGAGAGAATGTGAAGCAGCCGAACGAGTGGAGGCACATACACCAGTCTAACAACTGATGGACCGGCGGAAAACCAGTGCCTCACTGTGTGATCCCACTTTAGTTCAACATAACAAACAATAAACCCCTGGGAAAACATCCATTCTCTCAGTCTAATTTTTATAAGAGCATGTTGCAGCGGCCTAAAGGGCCTCAGCTTCTAGATAAACTACAGAGGTGATAACGGTACAGAAATACGAGTGTATTTGAAGAATTATTTCAATCCAAGTCTGAAAATGAGTCGACCAATCAAATGTTTCAAACGCTGTGAGCTGCTTTCCTGCAACTAAAATCTATACAGTATACTTACAGGTTAATGCAGCAGTTTGGAAGGTTTCCTACTGCTATGTTGCTAACAATAGCATTAATAGCTGTATATACATATATATATATATATATATATTCATTTCTTTTGGATTACTCACTAATCCAAAAGAAATGAATATAAAGCAACATCAATATATCTTTTGTCCTACTGAAGTTAGCATGCTAATGAGCTAACAAGCCCATCTCATCACTTTCTGATGACTCACTGTAGCCTCCAGAGGGCGTATTATCATCTTGTAAACACAACAATATCTGAAGCTAAGTGTAACTGTAGCTGTATCTACATTTCTACTTGACTTAAAGGAGACATATTCTGCCCCCTTTCCATAATTAAAATAGTTCCCAGGTGTCTTAAAGACATGTCTGTGACATGCTTTGGTCAAAATCCCCCAAGGATCAAACATCACAGCTCTTTTCATCCTCTCTAAACAGCCCTGTTCAGAACGACTGGTTTCAGTGCCTGTCCCTTTAAATGCAAATGAACCACTGCTTGCCCCGCCCCTTCTACTGGTACCAGGTAAGAAGGTATTGTGCAAATTCGAGTCCTAGTTACATCACTGGAAGACAACTGAGGGAACAGCTGGTAAAACCAAGTGGATAGGCCTGAACATTACAGATTATTTTGTCAATTCTCACATTTTGGTGGCCGGAAGGCAAGACAAACACCTAAATATATGTTAAAGAGTCTTCAAAAAGTGATATTTAGTGATATGTCCCCTATAATTTCTTCCAAGATTCAGGACTGTAAACACTATAAAATGACTTGTCATGTTTGGTGTACCACGCCTCATGAATCATAAGTGTCAGTGTGGTTGAGACAGATGTGTTTGTCCTATAGGACGACATCATTGACGACGTGGACAGTTTTGTGGCGGCGGCAGAGACGCTGAAGGAAAGAGGGGCCTACAAGATCTACGTCATGGCAACGCACGGCATCCTCTCCTGCGACGCCCCCAGGTTCATCGAGGAGTCGGCCATCGACGAGGTCGCGTTCTGCTTTTATTATTCCCTCCTCACTTTGTTGACGCCTCCCTCTCCTCCGTCTTCACCTCCTCCTGTGGCTTCTCTCCTCCAGGTGGTGGTGACCAACACGATTCCACACGAGCTCCAGAAGCTCCAGTGTCCAAAGATCAAAACGGCCGACATCAGCATGATCCTGTCGGAGGCCATTCGTCGCATCCACAACGGAGAGTCCATGTCCTACCTGTTCCGCAACATCGGAGTGGATGACTAAACAAACCTCTCACACACACACACACACACACACACACACACGTACACAAAAACAATTTCCATTTGCCTTCTTAGACCTCTCTAGACAAACAGATGAATGATACACAAAGTATCCAGATCCTTACTGGTATTATAACGCATTTGATGTTAACCCTTTCCTCTGAGTGCAGCTTCACATAAAAGATGGCACACACACAGACAGATGAGCAAACACTTCCATCACACACTGATCTGTGTTCTGAGTGGACGTTAATGGACTACTGCCTCTCTCTCTCTCTCTGCCCTCTTGTCAAACAGTACACAACCACTTTCTCTATAAACATCTCCATCGTCATCCTCCACATGTTCTCTCCATTGAAGTTACCACTGGTGTTAAAGGGATAGTTCACCCAAAATTGAAATTTCACTCATTATCTACTCCCCCTCATGTGGACTAAGGGCTGGGAGAAGTTTCAGAGTCCTCCGTGGCTTCTCTGAGTTACAGGGGGTCTCGGCGTAGCAGTGCATGTCTATATAACAGTTGCAAATGGATACCAACTGTCTTCGTAACAAAAAGACACACCAAAAAACATCCAAATACCTCCATGCTGCTCGTATGTAATGTCCCTCTTGTATTGAAGCCCCGAAATGCGAAATTGTCCCGAAAAAAATTAAATAAGTCTATATTTCAAGCTTGTTTGTAGCAGAAGCTTCTCGAAGCTCCTCTTCCCAGTTCGTCAAATTTTGGACGAACTGGGAAGAGGACGGACCCTGGTTCGTCCAAATTTGACGAACCGGGAAGAGAAGCTTCCGCTACAAACAAACTTGAAATATAGACTTATTACATTACATACTTACATTTTTTTCGGGACAATTTCGCATTTCGGGGCTTCAATACAAGACGGATATTACATACGAGCAGCATGGAGGTATTTGGATGTTTTTTGGTGTGTCTTTTTGTTACGAAGACAGTTGGTATCCATTTGCAACCGTTCTATGGACATGCACTGCTACGCCGAGACCCCCTGTAACTCAGAGAAGGCACGGAGGACTCTGAAACTTCTCCCTGCCCTTAGTCGATATGAGGGTGAGTAGATAATGAGTGAAATTTCAATTTTGGGTGAACTATCCCTTTAAATCCGTGTGTGGTAGAACATGATATCTGTTGGCATTGAATGTCTCTTTCTGATACTTTTAGTAAAGGAGATTGTACTGCAAGTGTGCCAGTGCCTTCCACAGCACACACACACACACACACACACACACACACACACACACACACACACACACACACAGGCCTTCATCACTCTGACACACGACTGGGTCTCTGCTAACGTTACTGACTCCATATTGGCCCTTGTAACTAATCCAGGATTATGCAGGTTTCTGACTAATTAACTCTTGTAGAGCATCAGATTTCACGTTTAAACCTAAACCGCTGTCAAGTTTTGTTTATTTATGTTGTGTTACATGTGCTACTAGCATTCAGTAGTTAGTTTAGTCCGCTACCGTTTAGCCATACAGTGTCTGTGTGGTTGCCATAGCACTTAGATATATATCTGGTGTCAAATCTACTAATTGCTAAAGTTGAACTGGAATTAATGCAGGACATATTTTTTCAGTCTAGTTAATTGGATGCTACAAAGCTTTAATGGCAGTGCACCTGTGAGTTTCCATGAGTCATCCATAATAACACTGTGTGCCATCTCTCCATTGCCTCTTCTTATTTGTTATTTGTTCATGCCACAAATGAGCAGTGTTCGTCCAGACGGAGGGCTCTGCAGCAAACAAACTCAGATTTATAATTTTAAAAACCACGGTTAAAACCTCTTGTTCGAAGAGGATGGTTGTAAGTAATTGTTACAAAAGGGTAAATTAATGAGTGACCTTTAGATCGTGGTGAAAGAGGCAGAAGACGTCCGTCTAAGAACGTCGATACCTGAAATTTCAAACTGCAGCTGAAGCTGTCGAAGTGAATTCAAGAGTTTCCTGACAAGCAGATCCTGATAGAAGCAGGTCTTTGTCACTTTACCAGATGTGTTCCAGAAATGTTTTGTATTTATTTTCAGCACTTAATCTGAATAAATATGATCTAAGAAAAAAAAAAAAGAATGCTTTGTTTTGTGGCTTCATATTTTTCTGTTTTTCTGATGATTACATAACTACCTCTGAGTTTATTTTGGTCAAAACAGAACACAGTTCAGCTGAGGCCACCGGCATGTCTGAGTTTGACAGGTATTGGTCATTTAAGTATTGGACCTGATAATGGTGTGAAATGAAAAAGAAGGTAATTTGTTATTATTCATCTACAAGGAGACATTTAAAGACATCAAATTTCATCTGTTATGTGGAAATGTAATTTTTTTCCATGTAATAAAAGAAACCTGGCCTGGGAAATAGTCCTGTTGATGTCTGACATCCCTAATTTGAGTATTGTGTATAAAGATAGGTAGTTTTGAGTACTGCATATTTTTTAATAATTCCATCATCACCTGAGTATAATACCTGCTGGACATTATTCAGAATGAAATCAGTGATTCTCAGCCTTTTTGGTCTGTGACTCCAAACTAAAAGGAAAACAAAAGAGAGTCTGTGCAGTAGAACTTGGTGTTTTCCTCTTTCCTACTTCATGAATCATCTCATGACCGCTCAGATTTATCCTGTGACCACTGGAGGGAGCCAGATCTGCAGATTAAGAACAACTAGACTGAATGTAACTGATATAAATAAATATATATATATGTCCATTTCATTTCATTTATTGGATAGTTATAGCACCAGCACATTAGCATAGATATTCTTCCTGGAGTCCAAACATTCAGTCAAATTGACTATTATATTCTTCCAAGTCCATCAAGGAAAAAGTAGAACAAAAACAACTAATACAGTCACAACACATAGATACAACCATACAGTAGACACAGACATACGTATAACACAAGACACAATACACCACTTGTACAATAAGAATCAGTATATACATACAAGGGGAAAGCAATATAGCAAAATATACAAAACCAAAATAGTAATCCCACAGGACAGGGAAGAGAACAGGCACTATATCATATAGCATATACCAACTCACTCAAAATCTTTCCAAGAATATTTGTCGTATTTCTTGTCAAAATGTCTCATTTCTAGTCAAAACTAATCTCTTTCCACTTAAAATAAGACTCATCACCTAAAAATGAACTTGTTTTTAGATAATTTTCACTTGAAATAAGTAGAAAAATCTGCCAGTGAAAGCAAGTTTTCTGTGCTCCACTGTCAGATTTTTCTACTTATTTCAAGTAAAAATATGCTTGAAATAAGTAAAAAGTGTCTAAAAACAAGCTACTTTTTTAATGTGATGCGTCTTATTTTAGGTATAATGAGATTTCTTTTGACTAGAAATGACATTTTGACTAGAAATAAGACAAATATTCTTGGTAAGATTTTGAGTTTTTGCAGTACAATTCAACTGCAGCTGCAACATTAGAAGAAACTGTTTGAGCAAGAAAGTTAATTGAGTTACAACAAGCAGCTACAATAATGCAATTCTCTGTTGACACAGAAACATTAGTAGTCACAAGCTATGAAGTGATACATCAGAATGACTGCTAATCTGTTTTGCTCCTGTGCAGGACTTCTATTAGTGAGTATTTTTATTTAACGGTATACATACTTTGAGGACCTGAGTACTCCAGACAGTGGATCCAGGAAACAGACGTCTTTCTTAAGACAGCTGGTTGGTATCAGTGCGCTGGACCTCTTCCTCCTTCACTGCTGTCTGTGTGAAACACTGGGAAAACAAAGAAAAACCAAAACCTCTATTGGACTGAATGGCTATTCGACTGTAAATAGACACTACTTACTGGGTGAGTTTCTCTATTTGGTCAAAGAAAACTGTGAATAATTGAGAATCAATGGACTGTATCAGTGCATCCATATCAATATGTGAAACATGTATTAAATGTGATATTTGAAGCATATCAACAGCCAATTAGCTATTCAACTGATAATAAATAACAGATTGTGTTGTGTACAACCTGTTGGTCAGTGTGGGATAAATAAGATGCTTTTTAATACTTGGTGACTGATTAACTGCCATTCTCAACATGAACCTCAGGGCAAAGAGAAAGAAGAACATGGCTCCAAAAAGTTTCAGACCCAAACATCCAGAGGTGTGAAGCTGAAGTCTGAGCGACAGAACAACCAGCATCTCCAGCAGCAGACCAGCAGCCTGGAGAAACCTAAGGAGAGGCCTACACATCAACCTGAGGACCATCCAAATCAGCAGATCAGAACCGGACCACCAGACCACACAGAGTCAGTGTGGAGGAGAGCAGGTAGCTGTCATCTAAACTCACTTTCTATTGAACAACATGACAGATAACTATTCATTTCTTTCTTGATTTCTTTCATTATTTCTTCATAAATTAATAATAAACATAAAAATAATTACAGAAATGGAGATGTAATTTATTTCCTGTGTATTTTATCTTAAAGGGATAGTTCACCCAAAATTCAAATTTCACTCATTATCTACTCACCCTCATGTCGACTAAGAGCTGTGAGGATTTTCAGAGTCCTCCGTGCCTTCTCTGAGTTACGGGGGGGTCTGCAGCAGTATTTGTTCATATAATGGTTGTCAATGGATACCAACTTTCTTCGTCCAAAAAGACACACCAAAAAACATCCAAATACCTCCATGCTGCTCGTCTGTAATGTCCCTCTTGTATTGAAGCCCCGACATGAGAAATTGTTCCGAAAAAAATTAAACAAGTCTATATTTTAAGCTTAGGGTTAGGGTTAGGGAAGCGGAAGCTCCCAGTGTCTCAGTTCACTGCTCTTCCTGTGTCAGTGCAAATCTCGCGTGATTTGCACTGACCGGAGGAACAATTTCTCATGTCGGGGCTTCAATACCAGAGGGACATTACAGACGAGCACTATGGAAGTATTTGGATGTTTTTTGGTGTGTCTTTTTGGACGAAGAAAGTTGGTATCCATTGACAACCATTATATGGACAAATACTGCTGCGAGGACCCCCCCCCCGTAACTCAGAGAAGGCACGGAGGACTGAGTAGAGGGTGAGTAGATAATGAGTGAAATTTGAATTTTGGGTGAACTATCCCTTTAAACACTTACACAGTTGTTTTTACATTGTAGATTTCAAACTTGACTTCAGCTTACTGTAAGTGTGTGTGTGATTTCCTGTGACATCTCAGCAGATAAAAAACACAAACTATACACTTATATATATACTGTATAAACATTTTCAGGGAAAAGATTTAAGTCAGTCAGTAAGTGATGTTGCAGGTACATATAGATTTGGAAAGGCACCCACACTTTTATACTTGAACACTTAAATCAGTCCTCTTGTTTCTTGTTCAACATATATTTATTTAGTAATGCTGACAGACAGGTATTGGTTCAGACAAACATGGTGGCATCAACTGTAGAACAGAACCAGGCAGAGAAGGAAATCTGTGTCAGGCCTGAGACGCTCTGGAAGCTCGCTCAGCTCACACACTGTCAGATTGTCCTGCTCACAGTGTTTGGCACCGCTCAGTCCATGATCACTCATATAACAAACCACATGACACCTAATTCTGATTTCAACAGTGTATGAGAAGTCAAGCCTAGGGTTAATATTATTTATAAAAAAAAAAAATGCCATGAAGGTTGGGTGTCGGAGCATAATAAAACAATGCAAAATGGAAAATTCCAAGAAAAACATAATTTAAAAAATATCACATCTTCTCTAAATGAAACTTTTCCCCATTTTTTTTTCAGATCCTTAAACATTACATGAGCACAAATCTATACTGTATCTAACAGGCTAATCCTATTGGCTGTGGCTGTGGAGTGTTTAAAGAGCGGTCACCAGTGGTTACAGGACAGTTTTCTAGCTTTCCACCCTGAGCATCAAATAAGGGTCATTGCATCCACAGTGTCTGTGGAAACTGGACTCATGTAATTGGGTCCAAACACCTCGATGCAGTTCTGACCTTGGGGAGGGGGGGCTCATCATCAAAATGAATAGCGAAGCTGGTGGTGGAACGCCTGTGTGTGTATGCTTGGACAGCAATCATTAACCTTTAACCTTGAAGCAAGGCACTAAAGCCCTGCAGCTCAGAGGCCACTAGTGAGACAATGGGATCTGTACAACAGCTCCCAGAATGCAAAGCGGGGGGAAGAGCTGAGTTTGATAAGTAATCAAAACACGAGTAATGAGAAATGTCATGGAGAAAAGGCATCAATCCATCTACAATCTGTTACAGTGGTTAAATGCTGTAGTGCTACAATCCGTCAGTCATGGCAGTTTGTCTGTGACCACTGGGAAACACTCTTTAAAACACCGGGAACCCTCATTTATGTATTCAATCACTGGTTTTGATGCAGGTATGATGAGTGATGGGCAGACATGATGGGAAAACACCCGTGACAGTCAGCTACAGCTAGCACACACACACGTCTGAAGGCTTTGTAAAGGCAAAAGCAGCAGGTTTAACTTACAAGACAAAGCCGTCGTAACAAGGCAAAGTGATCACTAACTTGTGTTTAGATATTAAACCCAAAAGTGACCAGGACTTGATTTTGGTGATGAAACAGTAATTATACAGCTCACGTCGGTTTTGACATAGAGATAAGACTGTAATAAAAATAATAAAAATACTCAGGTGAGTCGCCTCCTTTTAAAAACGCTCTCTCTATGACAGGACGATGTAAACAAACTGCAAGTTCCGAACAAATACTTGGTTTTTAAGAAGAAGAAGAAGAAGAAGAAGAAGAAGAAGAAGAAGAAGAAGAAGAAGAAGGAGAAGAAGAAGAAGAAGAAGAAGAAGAAGAAGAAGAAGAAGAAGAAGAAGAAGAAGAAGAAGAAAACAATGTTTCTGTTTGATTCAATCTTGCATGAAAACATAAAGTTCACACTGTGAGACCGGAATCGCTGCTCCGTGTCCAGTTCAAACATAATCACATCAGGGCAGGCGAGAAAATGCAGCACAACAGAAGAATGAGATCCATTCGGTTGAAATCTCTAATGCTCCTGTTGGAAGCTAAACCATTTCCACTCCACATCTAACACAAACTACTTCCTGTGGGTCAGAGGTATCGATTGGGACGCTTCAGCTGGAACACTGTGGGGTGAAGTCCACGGCTGAAGGTGGGGACAGATTGGTCGACGCAAGACAAGCTTGGAGAGCAAATACCTCAACATGTGAAGGGACGACACACACAAATGATTGTGGAGATTGGTTTGTAAGTGTGGAAATGCAACATTTGATTTGAACATTAATAACAAGCAAAACTGCTTTATCCACATCTTCATATTTTGTGTTTGCAAGATATTAAAACAAACTATTTTCTTTTTTTTTTTTTTTAAAGTAGTTTAAATGAAACTAATCTGCAGCCATGCGTGTAGCAGTGCACTGAGCTAAATGCTAATGTTAGCATGCGTTTACACTCACAGTGATGATGCTAACATGCTGATTGTTGGCAAGTTTAAATGTTACCATGGTAATACTCATAGAGGTCGACTAGAACACCCATCAACCAGAGTACTGGGCCTGGTGAAGAGTCGGGGGTCACCTCTGAGCAACATGAATGTCCCTGCAAAGTTTCACGGCAATCCAT
The DNA here is from genome assembly GCF_045865225.1 of Trachurus japonicus. NCBI lineage: Eukaryota > Metazoa > Chordata > Actinopteri > Carangiformes > Carangidae > Trachurus > Trachurus japonicus. Next base: position 33,483,785 of record NC_140914.1, on the reverse strand, counting down.
CCAACAGTTATTGAGGTCAGTCTGGACCAGAATAGTGGATGAACTGACACACTCAGCATGGCTAAAAAATAACATGCTTCACATGGGTTTCTTTTTTTGGTGAAATATATTTTTTATGCCCTTCACTGTATCTCACAGCAGGGGGTAACTCTCAAAACCAATAGTAACTGTATTTAGTATTTATTAGAATTGAATTAGTCTAATTTATTCACTTTTCTAATTCAGCATTATCAATGGATGAGACCTTATGAGAGCTTGCCAGCAAGCTGTGTTGTCTTGAGGGAACACAAACATGGACTCACAACAATCACAGGGGTGAATGACAACAATAGAGCAGGAAAATACACAACCAGCCCCATCAGAACATTGTGTGACTCTCACTTCTGTTGAACACTGTCTAACTGAGCACCAATTCACCATCATCCATATACACATATGAACCGCACATCTGGAACATCATCCACCTCTGGGTACAGTCAACTCAGAATAGTTATATAAGTTATAGATACAGTATCCTATATAACTGTCTAAATACAGACTGCACTGTTACCACAGAGTCACACTTCAATCCCTAAAAGTCAATTTGTCCATTCTCCACATAGAAAAGGGATAAATTGTGATTAATTACCATTTCCAAAGTGACACTCTGACTGACTCAAATTTTAGGCACAAGCATTTTCAACAACATTTTCTCTGTGCTGTGTATTTCCTCTGAGTGACTGAATTCATCTGATCAAATAGAAATCTTTGGGGGAAAAGAAACAGTGTTGATAACCACAGCAACATGTTTATATTCAACCTATATTTGGACTACATCAGGCATATATGTATCACTAACTTAAGTTTAGTTCCTAAAGTCATAATACTGGCACTGGGACATTTAACTCTCCTCCTAAGGTAAGATGTGCAGAGTGTGTTTACATGCACACTGCTTTCTGATTAACACTGCAGCTCATATCCACATGAACGGTCTCGCTAGACAAACATTTCTCAGAGGCAAAGCTATCCTGCTTGGTTAGCATAGAAAGGCTCCGCTAGCTAATTACAAGACAAACAGTGATGAAAATAAGTTAAAGTCACAATATGATTGGTAGGTTCATTTCTTATTCTTCCATTCAATTACTTGCAATATGTAAGGACCAAAAGGGGCGAGGATGGATCCTTGAGGAACACCAGTGAGGAGGGAGCATCACTCACAACTACTGAAAACCTCCTGACAGTTATTAAAAGATTTCAGACTACTGGAGTATCACTGGTGTCATTTTTTGGTCAATCCAAAATGTTCATCAGTTCATCACACAAAAAGGCAAATCAAGTAAGATTAAAACTGGACAATCAGTAACTGTAAACTCCTCCAGTGTGTTTGTGTACAAAATACATTCCAAATACACTGTTCTCATATCATATCTGACTCAAAAAGCTCCTATTGATTTGAACATTTTGTCTTTGCCTTCACCAACTTAAATTTAACTCAACCAATGAGATCATGTCTACAGTTCTGCCTCCAAGAAATGTTTGAGCAATGTAGAAGTTCACCTCAGGCGACCCTGATGTACATACCAGATGTTTCTGAATACATGAGTTCAAGTGAATGCTCTCACTTCACCCTGTAGCCTGAGCTCAGGGATCTATGCAGCAGCTGCATAGTGGAAGCTGGAGCTGAACCAAAACAGCCTCCGAATACTGGTAGTATATTCAAGCAAGCATATTCAGTTGTTTTTTGTGAGTGCGGATAAGAGCAAACCTCTGAAAACTGAGCACGATGTTTCCCTGCACCAATTCAAAGAATATTGTACATGGCTCTCCCGAAGAGCAGGATGTTAAAATCAATGTAAACCCACAGTTACTGCAGTAAACACCAACAAATATACACCATTAGAAGCTCTGTAAGCACTTATTAGACTATTCACACCCTGTCTGCCACTGATGGTGATGGAGATGAAACAGACTGAATCTGGGCAGCTGAACCAGTCCACCCTCCACAGCCAGACGTCATCATTCACCCACTGCACCGCCTTACTCACCCCTATCAGACCCTCTTAATTGCTTAAGCCATTTAAACACTTTTAAATACAAGTTTAGAATATATACAAACAATACGCCCCCACTTCAGACCTGAAATGCACATTTCTGCCTGATTCCTTCCATTGCTCTTAGAGAATTAGCCTGGAAAAGCAAAAAACAAAGGCGGGGAAGGGACGAGGGTGTTCTGTTATTTTCCCAGTTGTTGTCACAGATTGGAAATTTGTCGGCCATTTTGTTTTATAGTTTTCACAGGGCGGTGGCTTTTTCCTTTTCAAGGTAAGTTTTTGTCATGGTTTGTCATTACTACAGAGGTTCCACTTCAGAGTAAGAGTTGAGTCTTTAAAAATGAGGTGGACACTTAGTTCTTGATTCAAATGATCCAACGCCATGTTACAGAAAACACGTCTGTCTCTTTGTAAGAATCCAGTCCAGTCCCCACAGAAAAAAAAAAGAAAAAAGATGGTTCAAAAACCACACAGTTCAAAGGTAGTACGACAACAACCAAATGACTTTCGTCCTCTTTTGTTTTGTTCTGCATCTCTCCCCTTTGTGACCCTATAAAGCACTTTGTGACGAGCCTGTTTATTAAAAGCGCTTCTTTAAAATAAATCTGAATCAATAGCAGAGTCCTGGTGCAACACCGTTAATGAGGAGAGGAGAAAAGAAAACAGATCATCCATAAATTATGTATACGCTGTTGAATGTGGTTTCCGTGTTGATTGCCAAGCCTTTTGCCAGGAAGACACACAAGGAGGACTCTGGGTATTACAGGAGGTGCATTCTGGGATTGGTTGCTGACTGACGGAGCTCTAAGCTGCTGGCAGATGGCAGATGAGACGTTGGTTTTTCACTTTGAACGTCACTCTCCTCCGTCCTCTCTCTTGCAGTTGTCGTCCTTGATTTCGTTCCCTGTCTGTGCAGTAAATGGTTGATTAGAATAAAATACAGCCCTGGTCAGAATGAAGGCAGAGCTCCTCCTCGTCCAGTCACAGGTAGGAGGTAGGAAGTAGCAGCAGTCTAGGAGGGTTTGGGGGTCTTCAGGGCGTCCACTTTGGTCTCCAAGTCTGTAATCTGTGGAAACAACACACACAGTGGGTTATAACTAAATATACATCTAAACTATATCAAACCTAATAAAGTTATACAGCCATGTTAGGCAATGCGACAATCATGGCCCAAGTCCCCATCATTACTCTCATTTCCTTTAAAGGGACAACGAGGAGTTTTGGAAAAGCAAAGTGTTTTCACACTACATTTATGAGCCTCCGCGCACCGTGAAATTCTTTGACCGGCGCAAGACAGACTCATGTTTTCATTCATCAATAATTAAAGTCAGAGGTTGGAAGACGATCACATACCGTCATAGTTCCGACCATAAACGGCGATTCGGCGGCGTTATTCTCATGACTCGCCGCGAAACCGAAAGTAAAGAAACGCTGGTCGGCTCGCCCAGCATTTCCACCATGTTGGGACTTCAACCCACATGTTCTCAAACAAAGGGCCATAAAACCAGCTGGGGACAAGGAATGCGCGCCAGCAGACAACGCCCGTTAAATCACACCTAGGTGTGATTCCACCCAGATGTTCAAACTCTGGCCTCCCATTGGTCAGTATCTGGGGGGAACCCCAGGGATCCCCGTGACGTCACCGAAGGTTTAAATGCTGCGGCGACGCGCAGCCCCATGCTTTTTCCCAGGTAACCAAGTGCTGCAAGGAGCTCCGGCTTCACGCAACCAAGTTACTAAAGGGGGCGCACCAAACGTTTGGACTCAATACCTAGGCCGCAGTTCTGAGCTTGCTGGGCAAGTAAACTGCTAAGTTTCATCTGAAACACCTGGATCCTGTGGAGACCGCCGCGCAACCCGCCGCTCTCTCCCTCCTACATCTGCCGCAGAAGTGACGATCGCCTTTCTTCACGCGCCGACGCCGGACTCCGCCGAGGATTCCGCCGTCATCAGAGTTAACTCAGCTGGCCCTCCTTTCTGCCACCCTTCCAGAGGACGACCAGTTTTATCCCGCTGTGGGACGCTACAGCAGCCCCAGGCCATCAGGTCGACGGACCTCATCATCAGCACTGGGAAGCACGCTTCAGTAAGAGAGCTTTTGTCTGGGCAGCGACTAGAATTAAGCGTGATTTTATTAGGACCTCCGCGTCCTGTTATGTTGATTGTGATTTTGCTGTATGTTTACTAGTTGTATTAACTAGAGTGGTCGATCGATGTTTACTAGTTATATTAACTAGGTCTTAGTCACGTGCTGAACGCAATTCTCCGTATCCGCGTCAGAAGACCAGTGAAGATATCAGAGCGTCAGCTCTTTCATTCTCACTGTGGTAGTTGGATACCGATTGGGTTCTGCCCTGACTAATATAACCGATCGCCCTTTTAGCCGCCGTTCTCCCTCTTCTCTCTCTCTCCTTTTTCCTCTCTACTAACTCACACACACGTGCGCAGCCGCGCACCCACACACACACCCACACACATATACCTGCCTATGTAACACAATGGGCCGCCATAAGGGACTCCGCCCCAAACACGAGTGTTCCGACAGAGTTCGTATCAGAGTGATCAGTGTGAGCGACGTGACTGTGACCATTGTGTGTGGATCTGAGGAACACGTGGAAACAGCCACCTCGTGTCCATTGTCTCACTCGAACGAGCGCCATCCGACGTCACTCGACGCCCTCTGACGTCACTCGACGTCTCCCCTCCCCCTCTTAGGCTACACACACACACACACACACGCACACACACACACACATAGCCTATATACACACACACACACATCATACGCTCATTCTAAGCCATTGAGAGTGTATGTTTGCTGAACTGTTTATTCCTTTGAATTACCTGAACTTGAGTGTGTACTATTAGATGATTTTAGTAATAAATGTCCTTGAACTCAAGTAGTTGTTCTGTGGTTGTTTGTGTACATTCTATTGTGACGTTAAAGCTGGTTATCAGGGTCTGTGCTCGACTTTACGCCTTCGTATTTAATTGATTATTCTATTCTATAAGAGATTTCTATAATCGAGACTGATTGTTTGGTCATTGATCCCTGATTTCAGGGTGGTGCCCCGCAGTTATTATTAATTAATTCACTTTAATTAATAATACAACTATTCTTTTTTTTAGTAATTATTAGTCAATACCGCTAATCCTAACTTTATTAATTTATCTGTTAAACTCGATAATTAATGCTTAGTTGACCTGCTTATTGATTATTAATGCTTAATAATTATTGTCAATCACCAAACACCTATACAAATCCCCAACAACCACCACTAATAATAACAAAATAACGATAGAGACAAAACGATATATTTATCGAAAATGGGCCCATTAACAAGTGTGGGTAACGTAGATTCATCCACATTAATATGAGACTTTTTTTATTGTCGCGGAATTTTTCGTTCTGCCGATGGAGAAACTCCTCGTTGTCCCTTTAAAAGCCACATATAAGACATACTTATATACAGATGTGGACAAAATTGTTGGTACCCTTTCGTTAAATAAAGAAAAACCCACAATTGTCACTCAAAACTTGAAATGGACAAAAGTAATAATAAATAAAATATTTGAAAAAAACCCAGAAACAAACGAATGAAACTGGCCTGGACAAAATTGACCTTAACTTAATCGTAACTTAATATTTTGTTGCACAACCTTTTGAGCCAATCACTGCAGTCAGACCATTGCTGTAACTCTCAATCAGACTTCTGCACCTGTCGACTCCTCCTGAGCAAACTGCTCCAGCTGTCTCAGCCTTCTCCAGACTGCATGTTCCAGCTCCTTCCACACATGTTCAATAGGATTCAGATCAGTTCTCATAGACGGCTCATAGACGGCTCATAGAGGGCCACAGAGCCACACACAACTGAGCCTGATCCGTGTTTCATCTGTGTACGATGAGCTGATGTGACTTGCCAAAAGACTTCAGTTTTGGATCAAAAAGCTGCAGTTTTGTCTCATCAGTCCACAAAGCTTCTGGGAGAATGTCCTTTGGTCCTTTACTGTTGTCAGTTTCAAGTTATTTTAGTGAGAATTGGGGGTTTTTCTTTCTTTAACAGAAGGGTACCAACAATTTTGTCCACATCTGTATGCAGTCTCTTAAAGTTATCTTCATCCATTTACCTCTGCTCTGTACATATTGAAGAATGGTCACCATCTTTTTTATGCTTTCATTGGGCTTTATGCACAGCTCCACTACTTCCTGAAATAAGCCAGCTCCTTTATTTCTTGTCTTCCATTATTGGACCAACTGATTAATCCAGGTGTGTCTGACCATTGTTGTGAGGTCAGACACACCTGGATTAATCAGTTGGTCAATCAAGTCAATCAAAAGACAAAAAATAAAGGAGCTGGCTTATTTCAGGAAGTAGTGGAGCTGTGCATAAAGCCCTTTGTCATCAAAATGATTCACACAATAGCATCTGCAGTTAGAAACACTCAAGTATAAGTAATACAGTTTTTCCTCAATTGCTAAAACACTAAACCCTGTTGTCTGAACCAAATGCTCAGTTGCCTGAACCCACTGATTGAATCAGTCTCTCTTTTGGCAAAACCATCAGCACTTTTCACCTGTTTAGACACAACTTACCAACACATTTTCATTGTGATGCACCTGTGTTGCATAATGCTGAGCACAGGTGGCAAAAGTCAAACACAAGTAAAGCACAAGTTTCACTGGTTGAACACAACAACTCAAAATTGACCACACTTGTGTCTAATGATGTGAGGGCACATATACTGTAAGCTAGTTCAGGATGAAGTCCTGTGGCCTGATCCAGTACAGAGAAATGATGCTGTGGCTGAGTTGTGCACTTCTCATTTCTATATTTTTGTACTTATTTTTACGTAGGCCTACTGCATACAAGTGCTAAATGCACAAGATTTCTGTTTGTTTTTGTACTGTACAAGTGCTACGTGTAAAATACACAGGATTTCTGTTTTTTGTACTTTTTTTTTTTACTGTATGTACAAGTGCTAATTACTGTATGTACAAGTGCTAAATGCACAGGTTTTTTGTTTTGCAAGAGGAGAAGATGAGAGACGACAGGGTGAAGGAAGAGAGGATGAGGGAGGGAGGGAGGGAGGGATGAACTGGGAAGAAAAAAGAAGATGGAAGGAAAAGGGCATGAAATGGATGTGGGGAGGGAGGAGGGTGAAAGAAAGGGAAGGAGAGAAGTGCTACAGTAAATGCACAGGTTTTTTGTTTTGCAACATGCATTTAGCCCACAGTGAACGATAAACATTTATTTCTACAGCTTCATGTGCTGAGCGTTGTGTTTTCTATTTTTCTATGTAGTGTTTAGTGGCTGCTCAGTAGTGTTTTTAATTTTGATTGACCCGGGGCACGATTTGACAACATAGTTCAGTTTTGGGCACAGATTGAACTGTTTTGAAGTGAAAGTTTGGTTTTGCAAGAAGAGTCTGAGGTTTTGTGAATGTAGCTTGAAAATTGGGTTTGTGTTCACAGTTAGAGAAAATGAGAGAAGCTTTCGAGAAATGTGTCTTAGCAATCGAGAAAAACTGTAATAAAAATATGTTGTCTTTTTGTTGTTTTTTTCACTTCTGAAGTTATTTCAAAAGTTTGTTTTCAAGTACCAACACTATGAAGTTGAACCTCGACGACCTTCATCACATAAGTGTTGCTCATCACAGCCACAGTCCAGGCTGCGCTTCGGTCAGACTCATTACAGAGATGAGTCACAGCCAGTTGCCTGCTGTTTCTGGGTGGAGGCGCTGAGAGAAGACTGAAAGGAGCTGACAGCCGTGAGTGAGCTGTCAGCAGAGAGATCTACCTCATCTACCTCACCTACCTCATCTACCTCATCTACCTCCGGCTTGTCATGGGATTGTAACAGCCATTTTCAACGTGGCAGTCTCCCATGACCGATGAGAGAGCATCACCCACCACTGCTGAACATTTCTGACAGTTATCTAAAAGGTTTAAACCAGACTACTGCAGTATCTCCGGTTCTATTTTTTACAAAGCGATCGTCAGTCAAAAACTGAGCCCAGATCAGCTAGGAATGAAAGTGAACAATCATTGAAGCAGAGAAAACTGTTTGGATGAGTGTTATGTTCCAATCTGTGTCACGTTACAAATGCCAGACATGAATAAGTGTGAAGGTTTTGGGGCTATTTACTGGAGAAAATATAAATATAAAAGGATGAAAATGGAAAACCAAGGCAGAAAGAATGTGTTTGTTTGTTTGTTTACCTTCTCTTGCAGGTTGTCTGTTTCTTCTTTGTGTGTTGCCTCGCTCTCCTCTTGTGCTCGACGCTGAGCTGTCTCCTTCTTCAGGTACTCTATCTCCCTACAAGCGCACATATTACACACATTTAAGTCTCGGCATCGTTTACTCCTCTACAAACCTTTATTTCATGCCCCCTCCCTTACTTCTGCTGGTATTCTTTAATCAGTCTCTTGGCTTTGCTGTATTTCCTCTCGAGGGTTTGGTACTGAGCCTGGGTTTCCTTCAGGTGTTCATCCACCGCCTGGAAACAAACAAACACACACACACACACACACACACACACACATATGCTGTCAGATCCTGGGAACTTACATTTCCTTTACAGCAGTGGTTCTCAAACTTTTTTACATCAGGGACCCCTAAATTGACACAAATTAGACCACGGACCCCCATTGGACCAAATTTTGAAGTAAACATCAGAAATATACAAATATTTGTTCTGAGACTGAAGAACGTTGGCGTGAATTTTTGGAAATATTATAGAGACATTTCTGGAAAAAAAGTGGTACAATTTCTCCAAAAACATTCGAACATTTCTAAGGAAGAAGTGGAAAAAATTCTAAAAAAAAAGGAAAAAATTAAAAAAAAGGAAAAATTTTCTTGACAGAAAGTGGTAACATTTCTCGTAAAAAAAAAAATTCTTTCTCAACAAAGAAAAAAAGTTTTTTTTTTTTTTTAAAAAGTGGTAAAATTTCAAGAAAAAGTTGGGGACCCCCTTCAACCCTCTCAAGGACCCCTGGGGGTCCCTGGACCCCATGTTAAGAACCACTGCTTTACAGCATAACAAAATGTTGTTGCCATTCATTTCTCATGTGTTATTATTCTGATATGACATCAATGTGAGAATGATTCAGCTCACAGGTACAGTAAGGCATCGTCATCACATCTATAGCCTACTCTACACAATTACAAAAGCTCATTCAAATGACTAATTACTGGGTTGGGTTGGGTTGGGTCTACAGCCTTGGTGCAAATGCACTGAATTAGGCGGAGCAGAGCTGCACTGTTATGATCTGGTTATTAATTAATGTGTCACTCAGTCCCAGCACTGCTCACAGCTCTGAGACAAACCAGCCAATCAGAGTGAAACATGACAGCTCAGCAAAGTGGGGAATCAGCTTCTCCACAAAATCACGCTGTTATCTGGATGTTACAGAGCAGCAGGATGTGGTCAAACAATGCAACACCACAACATGTCAGTGGTTTTCTAAACAGCTAATTCAAGACGATAGAAAAAAAAAAACATCCTATCAATCTAATGATTTCTGATAAATGTCCTCCTGCCTTCAGATGGCTGCTGTGAAAGAAACTTTTCATAAAGTATAAAGCATCCAGATACAGATAGGAACAGAATTATGTGTGATGTGTTTAAAGGGATAGTTCACCTCCTCATGTGGACTAAGGGCTCCGTGCCTTCTCTGAGTTACAGGGGGGCTCGGCGCAGCACTGCATGTCCATATGACGGTTGAGAACGGAGCTCACTTTTCTTCGTCCAAAAAGACACACCAAAAAACATCCAAATACCTCCATAGTGCTCGTCTGTAATGTCCCTCTTGTATTGAAGCCCCAACATGAGAAATTGTTCCGAAAAAAAAAAAAAAGTCTATATTTCAAGCTTGTTTGTAGCGGAAGCTCCCAGTGTCTCAGTTCACTGCTTTGTCTGTGTCAGTGCAAATCTCGCACGATTTGCATTGACACCCAGTTCACGGCTCCGCAAATCACGCAAGATTCCGGCAGAGCAACACTGGGAGCTTCCGCTACAAACAACCTTAAAACATATACTTATTTAATTTATTTCGGAACAATTTCTCATGTCAGGGCTTCAATACAAGAGGGACATTACAGACGAGCACTATGGAGGTATTTGGATGTTTTTTGGTGTGTCTTTTTGGACGAAGAAAAGTGAGGCCCATTTGCAACCGTCATATGGACATGCAGTGCTGCACGGAGCCCCGCTGTAACTCAGAGAAGGCACGGAGGACTCTAAAAATTCTCCCAGCCCTTAGTCGACATGAAATTTGAATTTTGGGTGAACTATCCCTTTAACATGGTACCCCTAGTAATCAGCGTGTGTGTTACTTAAGAAGAATGATAAAAATGCACTCTTAAAAATTAAGTTACTTATATTGCACAGGTTGTACAATGTCTTTTTACTTGAATTGAATTGAAGCATTTGCTGTAACTTTATTTTGGAGAGATTTATGTTGCTTACCCAGATTATAAGGCAGCTATTTTCTGTTGCATATTTATGGTGCATACATTTCATCTTGTTACTTTTGTAACAAAGGTTTTGTTTTTTCAAGAGATGTGTTTGAATAAAATCTTGAAATATTAAGAAGACATGCTTTTGCTTTTTATTTGGGTAAATTCATTGTCATTAATCAAGTAATTCATAATTATAATCGTTAGATTAATTGACTAATTGAAAAAATTATTGTTAGATTAATCGATAAAAAATAATCGTTAGGTGCAGCCTTTCTGGGATGCACTCGTGTTAACTTGTTAAGAAACTTGATATTTCAAAATAAAGTTATTATAAAATATGCCAGTATATTTAGCACAGATGCAAACCTTTACTGCAAAAAGGTAAAAATGCCAAGATTAAGCTCAGGATCTTGAGAATTGATTCACATAAATTAATCAGAAAATGTTTGTATTTGATTATTTTTCATCCAGCTCTACTCATTAACCAAACAACCATTTAAATACCAATGAAAAACAAACCTATAAAAACCCTCCAGATTTCACTGTTCACTCTTGAATACATTACCTTACATAGAGACTGTGCCTCCATCCAGTAGCCCTCCAGTTTCTCCATCCTCTCTTTACTGTCCCGGATATTTTGCTCCAACTGAGCGCGCTCCATCCGCCAACGCAACTTATCCTGCTCCGCGTGCGCCAGCTGGAGGGGAGGGGGTCAGCCAGGGAGAGAGGGGGTGGGACGTGGGAGGCAGAGCAAGCGTTAAGTCATCGTTGGGACAAAAAAAGAACCGATGTTATGCTAGTGTGCCTTCTCCTCTGCAATACTGTATCACCTGGATACTTCAGTTCTGCGTGTTGAGATAGGATTGAACTGAATGTGAAGTGGTCTCACCTTTCTCTTCAGCAGCTGGATCTCCGCCTGGGTTACTGCATGTTTAATCTGGAGCTACAAGAAAGGGAAGACAACATCAGGAAACTCAAATGAGTAAAATAACTAAACTCAGGATCGAAAATGATCTAAATCAACATATAATACCTCCTTAAATTTGTGGGCCAGCTTCTCGGGGTCCAGCTCCACAGGAGACAACATGTCCTGGTTCTCTGCCAGGTCAAAAACCTCGATAGAGTTGGGAAACACCGGGCTCATCTCCTCCTCTTCGTCTGTTGCATACTCACCTGTCTGCAGGCAGAGGTGAAGAGAGGCAAAAATAAAAAATACAGTTGTTAAGGGGATATTTCACCCCAAATTCAAATTTCACTCATTATCTACTCACCCTCATGTCGACTAAGAGCTGTGAGAATTTTCAGAGTGCTCCGTGCCTTCTCTGAGTTACGGGGGGGTCCACGCAGCAGTATTTGTCCATATAATGGTTGTCAATGGATACCAACTTTCTTCGTCCAAAAAGACACACCAAAAAACATCCAAATACCTCCATAGTGCTCGTCTGTAATGTCCATCTGGTATTGAAGCCCTGACACAGGAAGAGCAGTGAACTGAGACACTGGGAGCTTCCGCTACAAACAAGCTTAAAATATAGACTTATTTAATGTTTTTCGTAACAATTTCTCATGTTGGGGCTTCAATACAAGAGGGACATTACAGACGAGCACTATGGAGGTATTTGGATGTTTTTTGGTGTGCCTTTTTGGACGAAGAAAGTTGGTATCCATTCACAACCATTATATGGACAAATACTGCTGCACGGACCCCCCCGTAACTCAGAGAATGAACGGAGGACTCTGAAAATTCTCACAGCTCTTAGTTGACATGAGGGTGAGTAGATAATAAGTGAAATTTGAATTTTGGGTGAAATATCCCTTTAATAGTTGCAACACTTTAGAAATGTTGGGTTTTTACTGTCATAATAATTGTACTGTGTAAAAAAATACTGAAACAAAGCTGCCAGTTAACTTATAGCACAAAGAAACAGGAATAAACAGCAAGCCTGTCACAGTGAAGCTAGTATCAACTGACCTATAGCAACATGTTGCTAACCAATGTTTACTGTAGCTACAGATGTGAAAATGACAGTATTGCAGAAGAAAATTGTGTATAAACCATTTCTTAAAGATAATGAGAGCAATTTTACTGTGGTTCTGTCTGAAAGATCAAAATCAGCCAACACCTCCTAAGTTAACACGTCTTACATTTTGATTCTTTAATCTATAAAACCAAAACACATGACACACATCTTCACTGTGCTGGTAAGTTAATTGTAATTACCTCCGCACAGAGCTACGCTTAGCAGTTTGCCTGTTGTTTATTGTCTTTGTGCTGAGCAAACACTGCGCTGCTAGTGTTAGCTTAGCATATTTACTTTGCAGGCATGAGAAAGTATTTTCAAAAAATGTGAAACAGACTCTTCACTGCAAAAACTCAAAATCTTACCAAGAATATTTGTCTTATTTCTAGTCAAAACAAATCTCATTATACTTAAAATAAGACTCATCATATAAAAAGTAGCTTGTTGTTAGACACGTTTTACTTCTTTCAAGCATATTTACACTATTGTTCTTCTGTTTGGCCATTTTCTTCCGCCTTTTTACGGTCTTCTTCTAGTCCTTCATACTTTGTGCTATTTCAACAATTCATATATCAAAACGTGCAGCTTTTTTTGAACTTTATCGGCATTACTTTTCTCTTTTTAACTATTTATACTTTTTCAAATATTTAACTTTTTCAGATTTTTTTCAGCTTTATAATGTGTGTGTGTTGCGTCTAACGAGCAGAGCTAGAGTGGTGCTAGAGTGGATAGAGGCAAAAAAACATTCTAGAGTTTTTCTGGCTAAACTGTCAGCACGGCCACAAATTAAACTCTAGACAAATTATTTTCTCCAGTTTTGTAGCCACACTTGTCTTCTGGCTAAAATTCTGGTCAAAAATGCAAAGAGACTTAGATAATAATTTAAAATATTTTTTAAATGCAGCCAGGGAGCTCTCTGCTCTCATTCAGCCCAATGCATTTTTTTTTTACAGCAGCAGGAGAAGGAGCTCAACTTTGTAACTTGCCGTTAAGTGCTTTTTAATTCATTTTAATTCACCAAAAAATAGTCACAGGTCACAAAAAAGTCCTCTTCTTACTTGGTGTGGCTAATTTATACTAATTTCTTTTTATTTTAAGCATCATTGAAAAATCTCACATTCATCAAAGTCTCAACCTCTCTTCTCCCCAACTCTCCTCTAGTGTAGTGGTTAGGGTGGCTGCTTGCCAACCCCAAGGTCACTGGTTCAAATCCAGGTTGAGCACTCTTGTTATGAATTCTGCTCCCCTCCATCACCCTCAATTGGTTACAGGTGGTCGTTAAGAGACGCATTAATTGCTAGTGCCACAGTTTGTAACTTGCTGTTAAGTGCTTTTTAAATCATTTTAATTCACCAAAAAATAGTCACAGGTCACAAAAAAGTCCTCTTCTTTCTTGGTGTGGCTAATTTCTGCACTTTCCTTACCTTTTTTTTTAAGCAGGAGCCAGTGATCCTCTTATTAAAGGTTTTCTTTGCCCCTCACACACTGTCTCTGCCTGTAGCCTAGTGGTTAGTTTGCTGAGCTGGAGACCTGAAGGTTACAGGTTCAAATCTTGCCTCAATAACAATTATAGTGAATTATTTTCCCAGTCGTCCTCTGTTGACTTCTGATAACTTGCTTCATGTTGAAACTGCTGCTCTCAGCCTGAAATTCACAGAAATTTTCATTCTAAGTCATTCAAGCTTGACTCTCAAGCTTTCTTGATGTTGACAGTGTGCAGATCATTAACAGACAACAGTCTCTGCGACTGTGTGTGCACTGTGGCCTAGAGGCAGAGTGGAAGTCTACTGACCATGAGGTTGTGGGTTCGATACCGACCTTGGTCAAACATTTGTATGGTGATCACTGCTTGCACTATTTGCTAATTCTGCAACAGCGTTCAGCTGCTGTCAGCAGTCACACCATTTCCATTCTTGGAAATGCTTTTTCTAGTTTTACTTGAAATAAGTAGAAAAATCTGATAAGTTTTTCTTCCTTATTACAAGCACAAAAAACTTGCTTTCACTGGCAGATTTTTCTGCTTATTTCAAGTGAAAATGTGTTTGAAACAAGTGAAAATGATCTAAAAACAAGTTAATTTTCGGTGATGAGTCATGTTTTAAGTGGAAAGAGTTTTGACTAGAAATGAGACATTTTGACAAGAAATACGACAAATATTCTTGGAAAGATTTTGAGTTTTTGCAGTGTTTAAACTGTAGCTTGAGGTGAGTACTGGTATCAAAATCCCACTTTTTGTCCTCTACATCGATATACATTGATGTAGCCTATAATATGATTTAAAGAGTACAGCCAGCGGCCAGACCACATGGATATTACAAATGAAATGAAAGGAGAAAGCCGCTGTTGGTTCAGACCTCTCCAACCATCTCCCACACAAAGGAACAACACAATCAATAGCAATCTGCCAATCACCTGTCTTCTTCTCCTTCTCCTCTATGTTACAAAATAAATTAACTTTACTTTAACTCACATCTTATCTTATCTTATCTTTATTGCTGACAAAAATGCATCAACTTAAAAGTAGTAGGCTATTGCACTTACAGTATACATCACTTTGCTATCGTGAAAGCTGAGCTATAGCTTCCTGACTGCATCTGTCAGTTTCCCCCTGGAGGTGAATGCAGCTGTGTGTCTGTCTGGTTGTCTCTTCTAGCACCACACAGTCACACCATCACACCAGTGCACATTACATCATCAATGATGATAAAATAGCCCCTAAGTACGATCGATGATTGTGCTCCTTATTGTCTTTAACCTCTGTAAAGCACTTTGAAAGTGCTCTACAAATAAATTTATTATTATTAGGGCCACGGGCAATCGCACCGGGCACTACTGTTATTGTGTGGATTTTTTCCTAGTTGTTCTTCTGTTCGGCCATTTTCTTCCGCCTTTTTACGGTCTTCTTCTAGTCCTTCATACTTTGTGCTATTTCAACAATTCATATATCAAAACGTGCAGCTTTTTCTGGACTTTATCGGATGTATTCAAATTTTTCATACTTTTTATACTTTTTCAAATATTTAACTTTTTCTGATTTTTTTCAGCTTTATAATGCGTGTGTGTTGCGTCTAACGAGCAGAGCTAGAGTGGTGCCAGAGTGGATAGAGGCAAAAAAACATTCTAGAGTTTTTCTGGCTAAACTGTCAACACGGCCACAAATTAAACTCTAGACAAATTATTTTCTCCAGTTTTGTAGCCACACTTGTCTTCTGGCTAAAATTCTGGTCAAAAATGCAAAGAGACAGGTGTTCGTTAAGGGACGTGTTAATTGCTACTGCCACCGTTTGCAGCACATCATCACATTACAATGGCAACATGCTTATGTCTGTGCTCTCTGTGGCGAAGCGGCAGAGTAAAGGTTTAGTGATCATGAGGTTGTGGGTTCGATTCCTAGTTCAAATCTTGCCTCAACAACAATTATAGTGAATTATGTTATTCGGTTCGGCCATTTTCTGCCTTTCTTTGTCATGTAACTAGTCCTTCATACTTTGTGCTATTTCAACAATTCAAATATCAAAATGTTCAGCCTTTTCGGGACAGGTGTGCTATGTCTTTTCTCTTTTCAACTATTCGTACTTTTTGCAATATTCAACTATTTCTGATTTTTTTTTCCCCATAGAGAATGCATTGGAACAGTCTTGAAACTCTTCAAATCTTCTTACTTCTTTCAGCCTTTAAAGCGTCCACATACTTTCAGCTAGAGACTTCATTCAAATTCTGAGCTGTAGACAAACTTCTAATGTATTCATCCTGTATGTACAACTTTTTCATAGCTTGTACCGTTTTTGAGATAAATCCTTTAAAAGCACATGAGGATTTCTGACAAATTTCACACTTTTCAATGAGTGTGTATGGGGTTGGGTCAGAGTGAGTGACATCATCGTTAGAGTGAGAGGGATCGAAAAAACATTCAGGATTTTTTCTGGATAAATTGCCAGCACGGCCACAAATTAAACTCTAGACACATGATTTCCTCACTGGTTTGTAGCCACACTTGTCGTGTCTCATTTAATGTGCTCAAAACAGCAGACAGACTTACAGAATTGTCTCAGTGAGCCTAATTGTGCAGCTAGACCCGCTCCAGTGGCTCATCCACTTCAATATAAAAGTAGGAGCTGATTTTTTTAGAAAAGCAGAAATGCCCCCCTTTTCTACCTTGCGACCCTG